>NC_056727.1:4180555-4480555 GCF_019279795.1 Protopterus annectens | reverse complement strand
GACCTCCAAAGTAACACCCAAACAGCCTCCATACCCCATCACAAACCATGAAACACTTACTTCACATAATCAGTGTGCCACGCAATCACAGCCCTTAAGGCAAAATAACATACCCAACACACTAGTAACAGGTGACTCTATAGTCAGGCACACTGATGTCCCACTAACTAGGCTGGACAAGTAGAAGGTTACATTTAGCTGCCTGTCAGGTGCCAGGATCTGCCACATAAGACAAGCACTCAGGTCACGCCAGAACAAGTACAAATATGACTCTGTCATTGTCCATGTTGGTGTGAATGACCTGAGATGTACCTCCCTGGACTACATGAAAAGAGACATGGAAGAGCTCTTTGATCACATAGCCCAGGCCGGTATGACCCTAACCCTGAGTAGCATCCTGCCCTCACCAAGGATGATGCCACAGTATAAAGACAAAATGATCAATTTCAACAATTGGCTAAGTTTCTGATGTCATTCAAAGGGGATCTAGTATCTGTCCGCCTGGGATGACATGCTCGACAAGCCACATTGCTTCGCAAGAGATGGCTTGCACCTGTCACCTTTAGGCTTTCGAATACTGGCCAAGGCTTTTGCTGCCCCCATAGTGCCTTTTTTAGGCAAGGCTCAAAAGACAAACCCACCATCGTATATAGCACAAGTAACCAAAAACTGAGGGTAATGCTACTCAGTGCCAGAAGTCTAAACCTCAAAATGCATGCATGCACTCAAGGCACTCCTCAGTATGGAGAACATTGATATCTGTGCAGTAACAGAAACCTGGTTTAAGGCTCCAGAGAGCACCCCAGCACTATCAGGCTATAACTCATACCATACTTTTCGGACACAGTACCCGGACTAAAATACAAATGGTGGGGGTGTATCCATATTCATCAAGGATACCCACACCTCCAGGTTAGTGGTGCAGCATGATGCCTCAGAGATCATCCATGTGCAACTAACAATGGGCAAAACTGTAATTCAAATTGTAGCTTGCTACAGATCACCCACCATGACCCAGGTCCCCCATTCCGCATTTCTGGCAACACTGGAAAATGTGAAGGTCCTACCAAATGCCCTAATATTGGGTGATTTCAATTACCCAAACATTAACTGAGACAACTACTCAAGTACTAACTCCCTTGCCCAACGCTTCCTAGAATTTATAAACTGGAACGCCCTGGATCAACTGGTCAACACCCCCACCAGAGGTGACAACATATTGGACCTGGTCATCACCAACATGCACGACCGGTGTTCCACACCGGAGGTCAACCCCTCGCTGGTTAGATCAGACCATAGACTAATCACTCTGGATATCCACATTCCGCCCCCACCCCCAATCAAGGAAACCACTGTGAAAAACTTTTCAAAAGCAAACTTCATGTTACTTAAGACTGAGGTGGAAAGGTTCACAGCCCCCATGCTAAAGAACAACGCTGTCCAAGCTGCTGAATCCCTTACAAAGGCACTCTATGAGCACCTGCAAGAATGCATGGATCATGCTATCCCAAGCAAAACCAAGACTCACTCCTCCAAGAAAAGAGTAAAATCCCAAGAAGGAAAGACATCCCTGATCAGTATCAGCAAGAAACTACAATCCCTCATAAAATCATCCAAGGCTAGCTTCAAAAGAAAAATTGTCAAGGACTCCAAAGATAACCTCAAAGCGTTCTTTAGCTATGCCAAGAACCTAAGTGGAAACTCTCAGATCTGCTCTGAGTTAGTGCAGAATGGCACAAAATACACTGAACCGACTGATATTGCCAACATTTTGGCAGACAGGTTTAGTAAAAACTTCTCCCCCCCTCACCCCCTAAAGGGCCCATAACCATACCAGAAGAATGTAGAGCCCCAGCAATCACTGACACACAGGTTAAAACACCCCTATCCAAAGCCAAAAACACAGCTTCAATGGGACCGGACGGTGTCCCAGGCTGTGTCTTACACGAGCTCCAAAATGAAATAACCCCTCACCTAAACACACTGTTCAAACTCAGCCTCTCTACAGGCTACATACCCATAGAGTGGCACACAGCAACAGTTATCCCACTCCACAAAGGTAGAGCCACAACGGAGCCCAGGAACTATCGCCCTATAAGCCTGACTAGCCATCTGCAAGGCTATGGAGTGCATCATCATGGAACTAATTAACAGAGACATTGGGAACCTCCAAACATTGGACCCTACCCAGGTTGGCTTTGTTAAGGGCAGATCATGCCTCCTAAACCTGGTGGACTACTTCGAGACAGTTACCAAGGTTTTAGATGAGGGAAAGGAGGTCCACACAGCCTTCCTAGACCTCGCAAAGGCTATTGACACCATTCCCCATTCTGGTTTAAAAGACAAGCTCACCAGCCTGAACATAAACCCCTACGTCATGAGATGAGTTGCCAGTTGGCTCACGGATAGAAGCCACACGGTGAGAGTTGCAGGCTCTAGGTCTGACTCTAAACTGGTTACAAGTGGCATCCCCCAGGGCTCAGTCCTGGGACCCCTCCTGTTTGGTATATTCTTCTCAGAGGTACAGGCAAGCACAGGAGGACTATGGCTGACCAAGTTCGCAGACGACTGCAAACTGGGGGCCATAATTGACTCTCTGGCTGATACAGACATCCTCCAGAAAGGTGTCACTGAGATGGATACCTGGTGTCAAAATCATGGCCTCAGGCTAAATGCCAAAAACTGCAATGTCATCCCCTTTGGAAAAAACAAAGTACCCACGAACTACCACATACGTGGTAGTCCCCTAAATACAGAAAATGTAATAAGGGATCTGGATACCCAAGTAGATAGTAATCTCTCCTTTGATAATCATATTGCCAAGGTGGTTAGAAAGTCCTTCTATGTGGCCCATCTAATCACAAAAAGGTTAGCATCTAGAACAAAAGAGGTTATTGTGCCCCTCTACTCATCACTCATCAGACCCATCATAGGGTACAACACCCCATTTGGGATGTATCTTACAAGACACCTGCAACAGCTGGAAAGACCACAGAAGTACCTCAATAAGAGGATCATTGGCCTCAAACAGATGCCCTATGCAGCCCGACTGAAGAAACTCCAGCTGTACTCGGTTGCATACCGCTTAGTCAGAGGTGATCTCTGCCTGACATATAAGGCCATGTCCAACCCAGAATTGATGGACATGCTCCACCTAAAAAAAAAAAATCCCCGAGAACCACATGATCTAAGGATATAAACCTCACCACAACGATAAGTAGGACGTGCTGGAGGGATAGATTCCTGTCCCAGAGACTCCCCATGCTTTGGAACAGTATTCCAATCTACATTAGGCAGAGCCTGTCACTAAAACTCTTCAAGAAAAACCTTGACGAGTGGATGGGAAACAGAATTTTACTCTGGGGATCACTGAAGTGGCTCTTCTGGACAGAGGCACAGGGAACTAATGGCTGTGCTGGACAGAGGCACAGGGAACTAATCTAAGGGGGCGGCGAAAGCTAACACATTCTGGCTAGGCTTATAGATGCCCTCGGGCAGATAGCCTAGTACTTACCTATGAAACTATGAACCTATTCTAATAATTGCGGTTCCTTAGTCCGCACACATGGTTTGCCTTCTCTTCATTTTCCTGGAGGACCTACTGTTGTAAAGCAATGCATATGTTGGTTGTTAATACTACTGTTTAGACTGGGGCTGCATAGTATTTAAGAGTTCCCTTCAGTATGTCTGCTGTTACCCATATGTACAACATTGCCTGTAACAAATGTTCTTAACTGATACAGTCTGAGAGTTTCAGTCTCTCCTCACCCAGTAGTGTGTATTTAAGTGTTCTGTTAGCAGCGTGCACTGCATTGTAGCTTTTACATGCGCTTTTCAGCTCTTATAGTATTAGTTGCAATAGCATTGTGATTTGTATACTAGTGATTAACTGTGTTCTCCCTTTACTTATATCAGTAGTTGATTTTTGCATCGAGAACTGTATACTGAATTTATATGCATGTATTTTCCACAGCTCTCCCTCTTGCTTATAGCAATAGTTGTTTTTAGCATTGAAAACTGTATACTGAATTTATATGTATACTGAATTTATATGTGTTTATTTTCCTGATCTTACCATATAACTAGGTGTAACAATAAGCACACCCCTGAACTACACTGCATTTACTATCATATTTCATTCTGCCACTCCACCACTCTTGCGTTATTGCACACACTTCCACTCATTTCCTCCACATGCAGCTCCCTCACTGTGCCTTCTACATCCCCTGCTGCTTCCCAGTACCCAGTAGCTCACCCCTAACTTCTATTTTTTTCTCTTTTTCAGCAGCTAAGCCCCTCTTCTTCTTGGAATATAGTACTACCTACCAACCAGCTGCGATATAAGAACAACTACCAACTAGTCCCTGCATCGCAGTGACTGCCCTGCCAACCTTACCATTATTGTATGTACCCTAAGTGATGTCCTCGTGTTAGGTTTTAAACTGAATTTGCTTATATCATCCTATAAAAGCTCAGTTAAAATTACCTGCTGGTCTGCTGAGGCCTGCACATAGGACGCAGATGCTCTAATACCTAACCAACTGCATTTTTCTCACCCTTGCCCCCAACCTCTATTGTTTACTTCTAGGCTAACCCAGTGGTGCATTCTAACTGACGCTCAGACCAAACCTAGCCTGTATCAGTGTTCTGACCCCAGTGGACACCAAAAGGTACCCTACTTACTGTTTTTACAACTGCCCATCCCACTTGAAATAAACACTTCTTTCCTGACACTAGTGCTATAGTCTAGTGTATCATACAACCCATAAGAGGCTATTTACCTGCTGATACTGATTATTTTTCTTGAGAGCTCTGTCTCCCGGATGTGCCCCGCTCCATTCGCCCTCGCTACACTCAGGTTCACTCCGCTCCCCTACCCTACCCCCAGTCCCCACCCACCCCATATCCCCACTATTGTTTAACAATAGCCACACCCTTTCTGCACCCTTAGCCAATCAGGAACACAGGCCGTTACCATCTGACATAATTAACCCCACCCAAGGCCAATCAACTAATTATCTCATCAGCAACTCTAATCAACCTTAACATCCTTCTGTATCTTCACCTCTACTACCACACTCATCACTCTTCCATTACCTGCATAATTCCACCTATCTCCTGTTCACCAATTGACAACTCACAGTAGAGCCAACACTAAGATTCCACAATATGCTATTACTTCACATAGCTTCTCTTACCACTTTATGTACTCTTTCCCTCCTGTCCTCATACCACACCTACCTACAAGGATTTCCTCCCTTTTACACTATAACTCCCTTACCTATTTACACTAACAGTTACCACATAACTATCTTCCCTGCTATCTTCAATACTTGTCCCACAGACTATGCTCCTTTTATATTACTACCTTCTCACCAGACACCCACACTTTCTATACACTATGACAAGAACATAAAACTATTACTGAAAATATCAGTCTACATAGCCTCCAAACTATCCTGTTGTGGTGACATCCACCCTAACCTTGGTCCAGCAACCTCCACCAATATCCCCACCTCCCAAATTCCCACTCTCCCCATTAGCTTGTTTCAACTCCCAAGAAAATCAACAGACCTTCTCTTATGTAACATTAATATTAGAAGCATCAACAACAAAACTCGCAACCTACATTCTTATCTGTCACTATACATACCAGACATAGTTATAACAGAGACATGGCTCAAACCACACATCCCAGATAATGAAATTATCCCACCAGGTTACAATATTCTAAGAAAGGATAGAATTAACAAGAAAGGTGGTGGTATTGCCATACTATATAAAAGTCATCTGACAGTAGAGACTGCAAATATACAACATCCAAATCTAGACAAAGCAGAAATACTCTTCATTCAACTAATACTCAACTCAAACAAACTAAATATAATTTAATGCTATATACCACCTGGAAACAACATTGAAACTCTTGAAAACCTACTCCATTAGTGCTGCACATCTCTCCAGCATGAAACCGTTATCATGGGGGATTTTAATACTGATTGCCTAACATGCAACAGTCATGCCCCCTCTAGCCCTATTAACCTTCATGGTTTTTCACAAACCATCCAAACCCCAACCAGATATGACAAATCTTTCAACAGGGAATCTATCCTTGACTGGATACTTACAAACTGACCAGACCACCCCTATCAAGCAGGCTGCCTACCTGATGGCCTAAGTGACCATCTTACAACCTTCCTGCTCAGACAGCATTTCCATTACAACAAAGGAACAGTCCACCAAATAATTAGAAATAAAAAGGCTCTCAACCCAACCAACCTTATTACTGACCTCAAACAATGTAATTGGTCACCATTAAGATATCTTGACCTAAAAGAGGCCGTCAAATATTTTAATTCTACCTTTCTAAACATCCTTAATATACACGCACCTCATTAGGATAAACACTAACAGTGTTCCTTGGTTAAGCAAGGAAACCTGATCCCCTTCTCAAGGCCAGAGACAAAGCCTGGGTACACAGGCACAAAATTAAATCCCAAACCACTAAGCAAAACTACCAGGAGCTCAGAAATAAAGCCAAGAAACTAGTAAAACTGTCAAAACTAATTACTGCCATAAAATACAAATAAAATATCAGCACAATCCTCAAAAATTCTGGGCAGCCATAAAGAATATAGTGTCACCAGGTAAAAGTAGTACTCCCTCCCCTACCTCTGTAAACACACCAGAAACCATAGAAAAACACAATTCTTACCTTATCCAACCAACAAAAGATTTCTAACAACCCCCACTCTGTAAAACCCTGCAAACCACCATGCAATAATAACTTATTCCACTTCCATCCCATCTCTACAAACAAGATTAGAAAATATCTTAAAAAAATTAAGCCCACCACTCTAGCATCTGATAAAATACCAGCTGAATTCCCACAAATAACAGCCAATCCTGTAGCCTATCCTATTTCCATTCTCATCAATAGATCCCTAACAGAAGCCCTTGTCCCTGAAATTTGGAAGATATCTCATATTAACCCTCTTCATAAAGGAGGGAATTCCACAGAACTGACCAACTATTGCCCAATAGCTATCTTATCCCCTTTAGCCAAAATCCTAGAGAGGTGCATGCACTCTCAACTCATGCACTATTTGCATACCCAAAAAATCCTATCAGCTACACAATATGGCTTCCATCCCTCTCATAGTACCACCACAGCCCTAATGTCATTCACTAACACAGTCAACAACCACAGAAATAATGGTAAATTTGTTTCTGCAACCTTCCTAGACCTGTCAAAAGCCTTTGACATGGTTAGACACAGTATACTCATCAAAACTCTCTCCAATATTGGCCTCAGTGACTCTTCCTTAACCTGGTTTCCAAGCTACTTAGTTGGCCGCCAACAAGCCGTATTGTGGCAGAACTAAATTTCCCCCTCTGCTCTCAGTTACTCTTGGTGTGCCACAAGGCTCTATTTTAGGCCCATTACTATTCTCTCTGTACACTAAAAACCTCCACACCTCCACTCCCCTCACAACTGTTATTCAGTATGAGGATGATTCCACACTCATCTGTGCAGCTTCTTCCCTACATGAACTCCAATCACTTACTCAACAATCTTTCCTATCAGTTGAAACATTTCTATCCAACACTCAACTAATTCTGAATCCTAGCAGAACAAAACTACTTGTCTTCAAACCAACCAGATCTACCCCCTCTGACCTCACCTTTAATATTACATCCAGTAATAAAACTAACATTTCTCCCTCAGCTCACACAAAACTCCTCGGTGTTGAAATTGACAATAATTTGAGATTTGACACTCACATTGTCCACACAATTAAGAAAGTACACAAAAAACTGGGAACCCTCTATAGAAATAGACAATATCTTACAAAACACTCAAAAGCCACAATAGCACGCACCCATCTCCTGTCCTTCCTACTGTATGCCTCCCCTATCCTTACCAATCTCAAAAAGACTGAGTTAACAAAATGAATCCTGTTACAACAAAATTGCCAGGTTTCCTTCAGGCTCCCCATATAAAACTCACCACTGCACTGCCTTAAAGCAGCTTGACTGGCTAGAATTCCCCCATCTCTTAAAATACAATCAACTCATACTAGCTCATAAGATTTTGCACTATCCTGATAAAACCCCATCACTGCAAAACCTACTAAAACCATTCTCCAACAACAGGACTGTCCGCTCTAACAGTAAATGCTTTATTGAGGTAACCAAACCCCACAACACAGCAGGGGAGTCACTCTTCTCCAGTTTCTTATCCAAAATATGGAACTCACTACCTACACACATATCTTCCATCACATGCTTACCACAATTTAAAAACTCACTAGTAACTCACCTCAAGTCAGGCTGGCTCTGCTGCTGTAATGGTCCAGGCTAGCTCTTAGTTTTCCTCCTCGCTGTCCTCCATTTTGTTCCATGATGGAAAACAGCTCTTTTCATGGCAAGCCATGCCTACTGCCTAAGTAAACTCATAAGTATCTTGCCAATTGATTGATTACTTGTTATGATCATGTTGTAACTGTGTCTACACTGTTCTTGCTTTCATATCTACCTAACTTATGTCCTTTTATTAAAATGTCCATAATTGTACTTGATTGCCATATGTATACTGCTTTGTGCCTACCACATTCATTCATATTGTCTGTTTGTTTCTTAAATGTGGAGTTTTTCTCCTAGGGCCTCCACTGAAAATGGACATGTATCCAGTGGACTTTCCCGGTTACCAAATGTAAAATAAATAAATAAATATGAATTCTGAGTTTCTGAAAACTCAGTCTTTTGACATAGACCCGATGGAATACATTAGCAAAGAGGTTGGAGGTAACAGCTCAACAAAGTTGCTGTATGCAGATGATGTGGCATTACCAGCAGACTCTGGTCAAGAACTTCAGCAAAGGATAGGAGAATGGAATGCAAAACTGAAGGCACATGGGATGAAACTGAATACAGATAAGATAGTTGTAATGACAGCAAATGGAGAAAATAGAAGAAGCTGAGAATTGAGATAGACGGGAAGATAGTGGAATAGATTAACAGCTTTATGTATCTGGGAAGGGGGGGTTGAAGAGAAGGAAAGTTTGAATGAGGAGGTCCAAGCTAGAATCAGAAGGGCTACAGCCAAGTAGCCCAGAGTGTCGAAGGTAGTGTATGACAGAAGAATGCCAAAGAAGCTGAAAAGTAACGTGTATAAAACATTGGTGAGACCAGTACTACTGTATGGTACAGAAACCTAGGAAGTAAAGGCAGAACAGCTGTAGAGGCTAGAGGTGATAGAGATGAAGTGCCCAAGACAGGTGGTGGGATGCACACTGTGGGACAGATGAAGAAATGAGGACATCACAGCAGGCGACAGAGTAGTTCCAATTGCAGAGAATGTCAAAGAGAACATATTACAGTAATTTGGGTACATGTGCATAAAATCAGAAGGCAATCTGGTAAAGAAGATTTGGGACAGACAGAAAGTAGGCAAGAGGGAACAAAGGCATCCAGCAGAGAAATGGATGGATTTTCTGAGAGAAGACCTGTGATAGTCAGGCATGTTTGTTGAAGAAGTTAGGAGAGTGGCATTGAATCAAGAGAGATGGAGACAGTTGACATGACACCCTGATCCCATGTAGAAAATGAGAAACAAGGGGGTTGATGATGATGATGAACTGGAACATGTTTGGAATATGGGTGGTGCAGTGGTGCAGCTGTTAATGTTGCCTCACAGCAAGAGGTTCTCCATTTCAGTTCTCGGCTGGGATGCTTTCTATGTGGAATCTGCATGTCCTCCCTCCATTCATGTGGGTTTTCTCCAGGTATTCCCGTTTCCTCCCACATTCCAAAGACATGCCTCTGGAACATTTCTCCATGGGCCTCTGCTGAAAATAGACTCTGTCCTAGTTGAACTTTTCTGGTCAAGAAATGCTAAATAAGTAAAAATAAATAAAAAGTGTTTGGAAAAGTAACGAGTTGGCACATTTTAAAAACTCCCCACAGGATACTTTGTCAAAAATGTTGAGGGAGCAAATTAGGAAATGATTCTTTTGAGATGGGTTATAAAAATGTATTTGCCCAGACATAGTAAATCCTTACTAACTTTTATGGTACTGGCTGCCAAAAAGCAATTACTAGAAAATGGAAATCAAAATCTATTGTAAACCAATCATAATTAAAGTACTTAATATTGTCAAGGAAATAAAATAATTGAGGGTGAGATCTTTAGAAAAGGGAAAAAGCAAACTATTTAGAAATAAATGGAATTTGTGGGGACAATACATGTAGAATAAAAGAGAAGGCATGAAATTCTAGGAAAGCAGAACTTGAGCAGTTTATGTAATTTTGGAGTGAATGATAATTGTTAAAAAAAAAAACGTGTATAATTCATGAAAATGAAACATTTCTGTAATTATTTATTATTTTATTTTCATTTGTTGACCAGAGAAGTCTGTCTGGGTGTAGAACCCCTGTTTAGAGTAGACCCAGGGAGAAATGCTCTATTGGTAGAATGTAATATGAAATACAATGTAAAGTAACACTGGTTAATTAAACATTAGTGCCATCTTTTGAAAGTGCAGTATTAGAAAATGCTAAACAGTAGCACATTGAACTGATTCACATTACATAAAAGCATACATTCACACTGGTACAATATATGCACATTGTGCAATCACACTGGTACAATAGATTCATAGTGGTACAATCACAATATCATGCTGAAATGGAATATATTATATGCAAGCATTTGCAGTGGAAAAGCTGTGAACGTGGATATGCATGAGTAAACTATACATACCTGTATTAAAGATAGAAAGTTAGACAAGTTATTCAGATTGCCTTAGCGTAATGCACCCTTAGGGGCTAGAGTAATAAGTAGTATGTTATAGGCATAAGTGTTAGTTGTGAACAGTTGTTTAAAGAAGTGTTAGTCTATGAGTAGAGAGTATAGCAGTAGTTAAAACGAGACTAATCAGTGTTTAGTGATTTGATAGAAAAAATAGAATTCCTCTATTTCTTCTTATATTGCTGGTCTGTGTAACATATATACAGTGCGGATATTTTTTTTACTCAGAAAATTTTTATTTTGAATATATAACACAAAGAGTATTTGATTACAATTAAATAAGAAATTGATTATTTGAGTAACTATGTACAATGTTTACATTTAGCCTGACATGAGTAGACTTTAGATAGTAATGAGTTTAAACAATAAATTTAAGTCATAATATATAATATATATGTCTTCAGGAGGAGACTGAATCTGACTGTAAAGTGTCAATCAAAGACAAAGCTTTCTTCCATGGACTAATGGCTAAGGAAACATTCTTAGTTCTTTGGTTTTTATTTCCATTAATGCTGTCGTCTTTAATAGGCATAGAAAGTCCTCCATGGTAGGCGATGTGCTAGAGTTCCATTTCCTGGTTATGCATTTTCTTACTATTGCTAATATTGTCCTGCCCACAGTAAGTATAAATTTGGTTTGTTCATAAGAGGACCTTAATTTATATTCAATAAAATTAAATCTTTAGTCATAACAAATGTATCTGGACGTTACCCTGAAAACTTTACCTGCTAGAAGTCTTTGAAGTCCAACCTGCAATTTGACAAAGGTTAATACCGTAACATATACTAGTACCTTAACACTCTACCTATCTATTGTTTCATGCTGCCCTGGTTCTAAAAGCACCTCTAGGCTCCCTCCATATTGTGTAACCTAGCTAGATTTTCCCCAAGGATCTTACCTCTTTAACCTACAAATCTACCCTGCACACAGTAATTTCATCCGGCTCCCCTCCACATAGCACATAAAGAATACCCTGCAGCTCTTAATTAATCTCTGCAAGGGGACAATCTATAGCTTAAAAATAGCCCATAAATTTGGTGTAAAACTAAACCAGTAAAATACAGCCAAAAAGATACATTTGGTGTAAACAGAAGCAAGTGAAAAAGATACATTTGGTGCACAAAGAAAAGAAACAAGTAAGCCCAGGGATATAATTGGAGTTAGTGTTAGCCATTGCTTTGCATACATTCCCTGGTCTAGGTCTGATTACACTGCATTATTTGGCCATCCACCCCCCCTACCCCCCTCCATGCCTGACTGTGGTATTGACCCTCCCCCTCTAGCCTGTAAGAGGTTTTTTAAACTATGGGAGCCATCTTTAAATTTCTCTAAGCAGCTGCAGTCCCTGGTGTTGTGAGCTCCCATGTAAGCACTGGGATTTTTGATTACTCTTAATTGTTTTTTTTTTAAATGTAAACCTTTATTTTAGCCTTTTTTTACTGCTATATTTGACAGTGTAAACATTTACCTAACTATCATCTTATGTTATAGCAATAGTGGCTGGAACTGTGTTTGTTTTTCTGTGTACTGCATGCTATTGTCTCACATACTACTACTGCTTTATTTAAGTGCATGTTCCCTTGTCATAAATATTGTTAATTTTTTCCTTGCATTTTGTGGCTGGAACTGTTTGTTTATTGAGTACTGCATGCTATTGTTTTACCTACTACTGCTTTACTTAAGTTCATATTGCACGTTTCTAATGCAAACATTGCAAAGGCTATTTGTTAAGAATTACACGGTGGTAGTGAAAACGGATAACAGAACTGCATACTATATGTCCGCTTTCAGCCTGATTAGCTACCTGTTTTTAAACTATACTAAGACTCCTAAACTTGGAATAGCAACTCATTACTTGTGATAAAATCTGATCTGAAGTCGTTAACTTCATTTGATCATCAACCTGTGGGTTTTGGATCCGATACGGATCTGAGCCGGCAACTTATCAAGCTAACGATCCGTGCTCCAACCTCCTACCCCTTACCCATACTACACTGCAACCTCCTTCCAATCCTCAGATCTCATTTGCCGCGGCTTCGCCAAGAAGGGATTCTTAAGCTCCAGGCAGGTAAAGAGGGTTTGTTGGACAAACTTTAGATCTGTGCATGTGTACTTAGTTCATTTTTTTTTCCCTCTTTAACCCACGGGTTTTCGTAAAAAAAAAAAAAAAAAAAGGTAGTAGAAAAAGGAAAGTTTAAAACTTTTCACCCAGTGTAGGCCTCCCCTTTCCGCCCTTGGCTTGTGTGTGTGTGTGTGTGTGTGTGTGTGTGTGTGTGTGTGTGTGTGTGTGTGTGTGTGTGTGTGTGCATTTGGCTAGTTAGCCTTGTTAGTGCAGGTATGTCGGAGTCGCAAAACCGACTTTCTCTAAATGCACAGAGTGTGGCCATAAGCTGTCGCCGGCCATGGTCACACTGTGCATGGTTTGTTTAGGGGTTCCACATCTCACCTTGGGCTGCAAGATATGCCTTCAACCCCCGGGCCCTGCGGGATCGCAGGACCATGCTGATTCTGGCTGGTCTTCTGTCAGCAGAATCAGCCACTTTTTCTGCTTCATCTTCTTCAGCCACAGCTGTGGCTGTTCAGGCTTCTGGCCTTCCTCCCCTGTCCAGGACTCACACTTCCACTTCCAAACAGGGAGAGAGAGAGGTCAGGAAGGAGAAACACAAGGAAAAGGATAGAGAGAGAGAGAAAAAGAGAGAGAGAGAAAAAGAGAGAGATAGAGACATGGAGAAGGGTCGCAAGAGGCAAGCGGACTCGGATCCGTCACCCCCCCCCCACTAAAGTTATCTCTACTTCAGAGAAAGTTGCTAGGCCATCTTCCCCTCGGCTCCATTCTCCAAGATTTTCCCCGGAGCCGGAGGAGGAGGCTTGGCCCGGTTCAAGATTGTGCTCACATCGGCCCTCCCGGCCGGTGTTGGTGACATCCTCAAGATCCATGAGGAGCCTCTCTGAAGCTGACATGGACCAGATGATGAGAAGGTTCCTGCAGACTCAATCGCAGATGGGAGTATTGCTGGCCACCCCCTCCAGCCGGAGCAGGTTGTTCGGCTCTGACGTTCACCCCGATATCTCCTTCTCCGATCCATCCTCGGGTTTCAGAGTCCCTAGATCCGAGGAGCCCCGGGGTCAGGGGGTCGGTGCCGATGGTTCCTCCTACCACGACACCAGCCATGCCCTCGAGTCTGTCAGATGCCTTGTCAGATCCAAGCTCATGGAGCCGAGATCTGGGCGTCAGATCCGAGGTGATGAGTGTGTCATCAGCCCTGTTGTGGTTGGGGCATACCATCCCTCTGGGTCCGACTGTTCTGGGCTCATCTCTGATCTCCTCGTCGGATCTGAGGGGCATGGCTACCTGCCCCACCAGTTTCAGGGAAGTCAGCTCCCCTTCGGCCTTCGACGTTGTGGAGAGGGTACTCTCTGGAGGATCGAGACCCCTCACTCTTTCCTCAGAGTCCGCCCCTGCTCCCTCGCAGCTGAGTTTGTCTTCCATCATCCAGTCCTCCCAGGGACATCCTGTGTTCTATACGCCCCAGACGGTTCCCCTTGAGGAATATGAGACTGTTTGTGAGCCCTCCCCGAAGAGCCCCCCTGAGGAGGTCCCTCGCAAATGCCAATGCAACAGGATGCACATGGACTCTCCTGAGTCTCTCACCAAGGATACCTACTTGGAGGAAGGGGAAGGCTCCCCCAGATTGCCCCCCAGAAGACGTCTCCTTCGGAGACATAATGGAAATTCTTTGCCAGAGAGGGGGCTGGTCCGCCCAAAAGCCTTTCTCAGACGAGTCGGTATTTCCGGAGGCATTCGATGCAGCCCATCTACCTCTTGGGTGTCCCCCCCCCCCAGCTGACCCTCTGGTGGACCTCATTACCACCAGAGCTTGGAAGGAACCGGACACTGTAGAGCCAATACCCAGATGGCCAGATAAAGTATTGAGCTCTCCTGCTGACAAGCCCACTTGGATTAAGGGTTCCCCAGTTGCTGCCATGGTGGTGGCGGTTGCCACCAAAAAGAAACTGGCCCAGGAAAGTTCCTTGGTCCATCCTCCAGACAAGGAGTCTAGGGCGATGGATCGTCTTGGAAAGCGGACTTTTGCTTCAGCTACCTTTGCTATAAGGGCGCTGAATTACATGGCCCACATAATTAGACTTCAGCGAGACCTTCTGAAAGAGTACGCAGAGTCTCCCTCGGAGTCCATTTCGGCTGAGGATAAACAGGTATTTTCTGTGCATATGGCCCCTCTTAAGTCAGTTTCAAATACGTCCATGCGTTTACTCTCTCACACCACCGAGGCAGCCGCTAGGGCGGCCGGGTCTGGTATTGCCATGAGGCATCATGCCTGGCTCCGGCTTTGTGATTTTTTGGAACCCTTCAAGGTGTCCTTAGCGAATGCCCCTTTTGAAGGTTTGACCCTGTTCGGGAAGACCGTCCGAAATATGCTAGTCCAGAGCAAGAAGTATGGGAAAACACTGTCGGCCTTCGGGATCTGCTTCTCCAACCCTCAAAGGTCATTCTCCAGGAACCAGTGAGGGCAGAAGAAGCTGTGGTTCCGAATGTCTCAGCAGTCCCGGAACACTCCAGACTCCTTCTCCCCTAGAGGCAGAGGGGGACAGGTTGGATGTCAGCCCAGAGGCAGAGGGGGACCGAAGAACTTCAGGTCATGGGAACCTGTTTCCAACCGACCTGCGCAGCAGCCTTGAGGAGTTGCCCGACTGCTCCTCTCTGGAGGCATTCAGGGGGCATTTTTCAAGGCACCTAGCTCAGTGAGTCCATAACGTCAGATTGCTGGGTGCTTCGAATAATATCCAGAGGTTATCCTATTCCCTTCATAAACCTTCCCCTATCCACAAGGCGCCTCCCAGATGTCCCACCCACTCAAAGAGAGGCGGCAGCTTTGGAAATAGAAAAGCTGCTAGGCAAAAGATCAATCCAGCCAGTGCCCCCAGACCAGTCCAGATCAGGCATCTATTCCAGTTTCTTTTTGGTGCCAAAAAAGATGGGGGACTTGAGGCCTATCCTCGACATATAGGTTCATAGGTAGGTACTAGGCTATCGGCCTTGGGGCCTGTACAAGCCCAGCCAAAATGGTACCCTGGCTTTTATCACCCAAGAAAATTATTTTCCTGTGCCACTGTCAAGCAGAGCCACAGAGGTGCTCCCCGGGGTGAATTTCCTATTTCCCATCCAATCATCAAGATTTTTCTTGAAGAGTGCTAATGAGGAGCTTTGTTTGATATAGATAGGTAGTTTATTCCAGAGTATGGGAAGTCTATGGGACAGGAATCTATCCCTCTGGCATGTTCTGTTTATTGTCGTGGCAAGGTTTAGGTCCCTAGAGCATGTAGCATGGAAGGATTGGGATTTCTTTAAGTGGAGCATGTCCAACAGCTCTGGGTTTGACATAGCTATGTATGTTAGGCAAAGATCACCTCTAAGTAGGCGATATGCGACAGAGTAAAGCTGGAGTTTTTTGAGATGCTCTGCAAAGAGCATCTGTTTGAGGCTGGTAATCCTCTTTGTGAGGTATTTCTGCGGCCTTTCCAGTTGTTGTAGATGTCTTGTGAGGTACATACCAAAAGGGGCGTTGTACTCTATAATGGGTCTAATGAGTGATAAGTAGAGGGGAACAATGACTTCTTTTTTTCTGGATGAGAAACCTTTTGTGATGAGGTGTGCCAGGTAGAAGGATTTCCTGACTACTGTGGCAATGTGATTATCAAAGGAGAGACTACTGTCCACTTGTGTCCCAAGGTCTCTTATCACACTTTCGGTGTTAAGTATACTACCGCCTATGTTGTAGTTCATGGGTACAGAATTTTTACCAAAGGGGATGACAATGCACTTTTTGGCATTGAGCTTGAGGCCATGGCTTTGACACCAGGCATCTGTCTCAGTGAGGCCCTTTTGTAGGATGTCCACATTGTTAGGAGTTTTGATTATGGCTCCCAGTTTGCAGTCATCTGCGAACTTTGTTAGCCAAAGACCTTCTGTGTTAGCCTGTACTTCAGAGAAGTAGATACAAACATGAGAGGACCCAGGACTGAACCCTATGGTACTCCACTTGTCCCTGGTCTGAAGTCGGATTTGGAATCTGCTACTTTCACAGTGTGGGTTCTGTCAGTGAGCCAGTTGGCAACCCATCTTCTGACCTAGGGATTTATACCTAGTTTAGTGAGTTTATCTATAATTTCAGAGTGCGGGATGGTGTCGAAAGCCTTGGCAAGATCTAGATAGGCTATGTGAACCACCTTACCCTTGTCTACGGCTTTGGTGACTGCTTCAAAGAAGTCTATCAGGTTTAGGAGACATGATCTGCCTTTTACAAACCTGAAGTGGGTGGGGTCCAGAGTTTGGAGATTACCAATGTCTTTGTTTATAAGTTCCATGATGATGCTTTCCAAGGCCTTGCAGACCAGGCTCGTCAGGCTAATGGGGCAGTAGTTCCCGGGGTCTGTGGTGGCTCCCCCCTTGTGGAGTGGGATAACCGTCGCTGTGTGCCATTCAGCAGGCACAAAGCCTGAGGTGAGGCTATGATTGAACATGGTACTTAGGTGGGGTGCCAGTTCGTTCTGTATTACATGTAGAACGCAGCCTGGGATGTTGTCTGGTCCCATGGATGCTGTGTTCTTGGCTTTGGAGAGTGTAGTTTTTACCTGTGCAGCCGTGATTACAGGAACATTACATTCTTCCAGTATAGAGATGGGCTCTTTAGGGGGTGAGAGGGGGGTAAAGTTAGCACTGAACCTATCTGCCAGGATGTTGGCAATATCAGTTGGGTCTGTATATTTAGTGCCATTGTGCTGTAACTCAGAGCAGATATGAGTGTTGCCATTGAGATTCTTGACATAACTATAGAATGCTTTGTGGTTGTCTTTAGAATCAGTGGCAATTTTGTTTTCGTAACTAGCTTTGGAGGATTTTATCAGGGATTGCAGCTTCTTACTGAAGTTGACCAGGGAACTCCTCCACTCATGGGATTTTACTCTCATTTGCAACAGTTTCTTCCTTATGTTGTACAGTTTGTTTATGGCATGGGACCACCAGATTGGCTTCCTTTTTTTGAAGGATAGTGTCTTGGTTCTGTTTGGAATAGCATGATCCATGCACTCATGTAAGTGCTTATAAGGTGCAATTGTGTAGGATTCAGTAGTTGTAACTGTATTGTTCATCTGCATGGGTGTCATGAAGTTCACCACTTCTATCTTAAGAAGTATGAAGTTGGCTTTGGAGAATTTTTTACCATGGTTTCCTTAATGGGGGGTGGGGACAGGATGTGGATATCTAGGGTAATTAGCTTATGGTCGGATCGGACCAATGAGGCGTTGACTTCAGGTGTGGAACACCGGTCACTCATGTTGGTAATGACTAGATCTAGGATATTGTTGCCCCTGGTGGGGGTGTGGATAAGTTGATCCAGGGCATTGGAGTTTATGAATTCCAGAAAGTGTTGAGCGAAGGAGTTGGTACATGAGTAGTTTTCCCAGTTAATGGTGGAGTAGTTGAAATCGCCCATTATTAGTGTGTTTGGTTTAATCCTAATATTTTCCAGTACATCAAGAAAAGAGGAGTGGGAATCCTGGGGCATGGTGGGTGATCTGTAGCAAGCTACAATTTGGATTGCAGTTTTGCCCAGAGTTAGTTGCACTTGGATAACCTTGGCTGCATTATGCTGAGCAACTAGCCTGGAGGTGTGGATATCCTTAATGAATATGGACACACGTCCGCCTTTGGTGTTCGGTCCAGGTTACATGGCAGAAAAGTCTGGTAGGAATTATAGCCTGGTAGTGCAGGGGTGCTCTCTGGAGCCTTGAACCGGGTCTCAGTCACTGCACAGATATCGATGGTCACCATTTTAAGGAGTGTCTCGAGTGAGTGCATTTTGAGATTTAGACTTCTAGCATTGAGTAGCATCACCCTCAGATGTTCATCGTGTTACCCTGCTGCAGTCATCACACTTGGGTTATCCTGTCGTCAGGCAGTCCCGCAGTCAGCCTGAATTCCAAAGTCTTGGTCTGGCGTCGGTTGCTGTCGCTTCTTCCCTGATGTCAGTGCGCCAGGGGTATATAAGAGGCATCCGACGCCATTTTCTTCTGTTTTTCTTGCCCCAGATGTCAGGTGCCCCCCCAAAAAGTGGTCAGTAGATAGTACCAATAATAAAAGTTTAGCACAAACAAAGCATCCCTCCAGCTATAAGCAAATACACCACAAAGGTTGTATCAGATTTTAAGGTATTGAAAGGTTTCATTTAGGTCAGAGGGGATGGAGGGAGGGTAACCTGGACTGCAGCAGGGTATACACTCGAACATCTACTTTTATGGTAGGTACAAAACTGTACTATGTTCATCATGTTACCCTGCTGCAGTCAGCACACTTGGGTTGAATCCCAAAGCTAAGGATGGGAGGTGGAGTCAAACAGGGTTAGAGGCGGCTAGAAGGCCCTGCAAAACTGCAGTGGCGAAGCCAGGTCTAGTCTTAGAGTAAAGTGGTAAGTGATAGTGTTTGGTGAAGGTGTGTACTGAACTCCAAGTTGCAGCTTCCAGAATATCCTTGGTTGGCACCCCCCTGAGGAAGGCTGTAGATGTAGCTGCTGCCCTGGTGGAGTGGGGCCTTATGCTAGCAGGAACTGGTTTTCCATGATGGGTGTAGCAAAAATGAATGCAATGTCCTATCCATTTGGAAATGGTCTGTTTTGAGATAGCCTTTCCTTGTGTTGCTGTAGCATAGGATACAAAAAGCTGGTCAGATTTTCTGAAAACCTTAGATTTATCCAAGTAGTAACGTCATTGCCTGTGAATGTCCAAGGAGTGCAAGAGTCTTTCTCCTTTGTTCTGTGGATTAGGGAAGAAGGTGGGTAAATGGATGGTTTGATTTAGAGCCACACTGGATACCACCTTTGGCATAAAGGAGGGGTTAGTTCATAGAGAAACTCTGTCTTGATGAAAAATGAGGAAAGGCTCTACTGCCAGTAGTGCCTGTAGCTCTGAGACTCTTCTGGCTGAAGTAATTGCTAGCAGCAGGGCAGTCTTCCATGATATAAACTTTAAATTAGCTGAGAAAGCTGGCAGCGTAAGTTTTTCCAGAACAAAATTGAGGTCCCAAGTTGGTGTTGGTGCTCTCCTGGGAGGCCTAATGTTTTTGGCCCCTCTGAGGTACTGCCTTAGAAGTGGATGTGAAAATAAGGGAGGATCCGTGTTGTAGTGAGCTGAAATAGCTGAGGCGTGGATTTTAATAGATGAAAACGAAAGTCCTTTGTGTAACATCTCAGTTAAATATTGTAGAATCTGAGGTATGTCCGGCTCAAGGGTATTTTGGCCTTTAGCTTGGTTCCAGGCGCAAAATCTTTTCCATTTGTCTGAGTAGGCTTTCCTGGTGCTGGGCCTCCTGGCCTCCAGAATGACATCCATAACAGCTTGTGAAAGAGGAGCTGGCTGGTTGCTTAGGTGATTTGCCATGCAGCCAAATTTAAGGTTTTGAGCTGGCTGTGTAGAATCTGACTGTCTTGCTGTGTGAGCAGATGAGGAATTTGTGGTAAAATCCATGGTGAGCCCTGGGCCATGTTCCTTAGTAGTGGGTACCAGTACTGGCGTGGCCAGTCTGGGGCAATGAGTATCATTCGGGGTCTCTCCATCTTGACTTTCAGCAGCACCTTTGTGAGAAGGGGCAATGGAGGAAAGGCATATACTGTCAGCATTTTCCAACTGAATGAGAGTGCGTCCACTTTCCAAGCTTGATGGTGAAATGTCCTTGTGCAAAGTTTTGATAGCTGATAGTTTTGGGGGTTGGCAAACAGGTCTATGTCTGGGCGCCCCCATTTTTGAGTTATCATTGCAAATACTTGTGGATACAGTTTCCACTCGTGGGGATCCATGATGTTCCTGCTTAGGTCGTCTGCCAATGTGTTCTTTTTTCCTGGCAGGAGTTGAGCTTGTAATTGAACTTGGTAAGCCAGTGCTGTGTTCCACAAGGTCATTTCTTGCCTGCATAGAGGGTAGGAGTGTGTACCCCCTTGCTTGTTTATGTACCACATTACTGTGATGTTGTCTGTCTTATTATAAGATGTCCTGGATGTAAGAGGTCCTTGAAGGCTGTCAGAGCATTCTGTACAGCTAGCATTTCTTTTTGATTGATGTGCAGATTCCTTTGATCTGCAGTCCATATGCCTTGAACGCACCATCCTGCCATGTGTGCCCCCCAGGCATAGTCCGATGCATCTGTTGTCATAGTTTGCCTGGCTGGGGGTAAGGTGAAAGGCTGACCCTTGTTGAGGTGATATGCCTGTGACCACCATAGAAACTCCTGTTGAAGGCAGGGAATGAGAGGTATCATTGTTTCCAAGCTGTGGCTGTGTTGAGTCCATACGCTTTTCAGGTACCATTGTAATTTCCTCATATGCAGTTTTGCAAATGGTATTAGTAGTATGCAAGATGCCATGAAGCCCAAGGCCTGAAGAATTTTTCTTGCAGGGAGTTGGGTCTTTGTTGCCATTATTTTGAAGTATTGAGTTAGTTGTAGTTGTTTGTCTGGCGTCAGATAAGCCATCTGGGCTGTTGTATTCAAGCTGGCACCCAGGAATGTCATATTTTGTGAGGGCACTAGTTTTGATTTCTTTTCATTTACTGCATACCCTAGGCAACTTAGAAGGTGTTTTACAAAAGTCAGATGTTGTAAGAGAATGTCCTTGCTTTCTGCTTGGATGAGGCAGTCGTCCAGGTATGGGTATATTTGAATTCCTCTTTGTCTACTGGTGCCAGGCATTTTGTGAAGACCCTGGGCGCAGTAGATAAGCTAAAGGGCAGTGCAGAGAATTGGTAATGGTTTGAACCTGCAATGAAACAGAGGTATCTTCTGCAATTTTGTCTGATAGGGACATGCAGGTATGCCTCCTTGAGGTCCAACGTTACTAGCCAAGCTTTCTTGCCCAACATGGGAAGAAGCTGCTGTAGTGTAAGCATCTTGAATTTGGATACTTGCAAGAAGGTGTTTAGAATTGAAAGGTCCAGAATGGGTCTCCAAGCATTGTCCTTTCTGGGGACTAGAATGAGCCTTGAGTAAAATCCTTGGCCTTGCTCCTGTGTAGGTACCAGTTGAATGGCTCTCATGTCCATGAGAGCTGTAATTTGTTTTTGTGCCTCTGCCCATTGATTTTGTGGCAGGTTTGGCATTCCTTTTATCCTTGGCAAGGTGTGGAAATGGAATCTGTATCCTTGTGAGATAATGTCTAGGACACATTTGTCCTTTGTGACGATGCGCCAGTTGTCTGTAAAAAAAACTAATTTGCCTCCCAAGGGAGCTGCCAAGGGAGTTTTGCTTGGCAGTTTGAGTTTTAAGTCATTGTGTTTGTCTTCTAGTAGTTTGGGACCTGTCTTCTCCTCCCTTCCGTGTTGCAGTGCCCCATTGGCAAGGTTTGTAAGGGATTTGTGCTTGTCCTCTGCCCCTTGGGCGTCTGTATTTACCCCTCTGTGGTCTGTCAGAAGCTGGAAAGGACCAATTTTTTGTTGGCCAATTTCTGCTGAAGCGTGGGGGGTTGTACCTGTAAGAAATCTTTGACCGTCTGCATAGATTTTGCCTTATCCGCCATTTTCTTTAAAACCTCTTCTGCTTTAACCCCAAATAAGACATCCTGCTGTAAGGGTGCATCTAGTAACTTTGCTTTAACTTGATCAGGCAGAATTTGTTCCTTTAACCAAGCATGCCTATGTATAACAGACCCAGTAACAGCTGCTCTACAGGAAGCTTCCAAGGAATCAAATCCACATTGTAAAGTATGTTTGCCCACTTGTTTAGCTGCATGCAAGAGATCCTGCATTTCCTTGAATTCAGACTGTTGAGGGTGCGTGCTCATCTTTTGTTTTATTTGAGACATTAGGAACTGCTGGTATTTCAGCATGTGAAATTGACAATTTAGTGCTCTCATAGCTAGAGTAGCTGAGGTGTAAACCTTCTTCCCCCACCTATCTAGTACTCTAGAGTCCCTTTCAGAGGGTACAGGATTTTTAGCCATAGAAGCCTTAGCCCCTTTGGGACCCTGGGAGATTGTCTGTGGGTCAGCAACAGGGCTTTTGTAAAGGAATTTGTTGAGTCAGGCACTCTATAATATCTATCTGGTTTGGCTGGAGCCGGAGGCAGAGAATCTGGATTTAGACTAGATTCTAAGTAAACATCATCCACAATGTCTAAAACTGGAGGAATAGCAAGTGGTCTGTGCTGGGGGAGTAAAAGAAACTCTTGGAGCCTTTTCTTTGAGTCGGAGTAGTCCTGACCTTCCCAGTGGAAATGTTCCCTCATGGTATGTAAGGTTTCCCCAAAGGAATAGTCTTCAGAGAGGAAGCTGATGGAATGGAATCTTCAGCATCAGAATCTTCATAAGGGGGAAAGGAGTAATCCTGTTCCTCAGAGGAGCCTGAGGAAATAGACACTTGATCAGAGGAGGCATAATCCTCCTCTTGTCTAGGCCTTTTGTCTGGGGGGGGGTTGGGAACCCCTGATTAAAGAAATCACATCTTCAGCCATTTTAAGCATCTGCTTCTTAGGCATGGGACCTTGAACTGGAGACTGATGTGCAGTCCTTTTTGGTTTTAGAGGAGTCTTAAGCTTAGCATAAGATTTTATGGTGAGAGTAGTCGGTCTGAAGATACCTTCTGTAACCGAAGGTGTTTCCACAGCACCGGCTTCTCCTTCTGCAATGTTGTCGGTAGGGCCTAAAGAAAATGGCTGCGTCGGTCTAGAACTCTCTGCTTGAGAATCTGAAGCGGTCTGCGATTCCAATTCTGCGGTCGCCAGGGGCTTCATAGGTGCCTCACTGAAAACCGGAGAACCGGCGACCAGCCCAGCCGAGGCCTCGGAGTCTGGCTTGGATCTAGGCTGCCTGTCTTTATCTTTGCGTTTTTTATGCACACCGGCAGTCGGTTGCTTTGACGGCATAGTGTAATTAAATTTCCTACCGAAGTAGTGTCGTGCAAAATCAAAGCGTCGCTTTATAGTTCGCTTATTGAACCTAGCACAAAACCGACAACCAGTGACATCGTGGTCTGGGCCTAGCAAGGTATACAATAAGAATGAAAATCCTTATGAGGTATTTGCTTCCCACAAGAAATGCAATTGTTAACTTTTTCTGACATCGGACTGAGGCAAGAAAAGGTTCCCCAATGGGGCACTTAGCTTTGAAGACTTCGGACTGAAATTCGATTTGAAAATCTCAGGTATCGGCCGACCGGCACTTGCGAACTGCTTCTGCTTCGGGCACCGCAAGCTAGCACACGAGTATGTAGCAATGTTAGACCAAACAGTTTAAAAAATGCAATTAAATTAAAAATGACTAAAAACAAGTGCAGAAGGAGTCTATTAGGTAGAATGAGGTAAAGAGATGGGACTGGGGGGAGTGTCCCAGATCAAATCTACAGTGGGGGGTGGGCAACTGCAAAAGCCTCCAAATTTAAACAACAAGACAGGAATAGGGAGGATGGGTATGGGAAAACAAACACCTTCTGCAGAGATCTGAAAAACTATACAGTGAAGCAAAAATAACAGTGCACAACTCTGAAGTCAGCCAGCAATGATATAAAATTAGTCAAACAACAATTACCAGTACACAACTCTGAAGTGCCAGAAAAATATACTCAGCTCTGTATATCTCCAGATAGTTTGAAGAGTACTCTATCAGGACACAGGAAGGCTCCAGAAATGATATGCAGACTTTTACTAAGAGGGTCTAATTTTATGCAAGTAATCGTTGAGATAGTCAGATAACACACAGGATGTAAAACCACTTATACCAACTTAAGACACAGAGAAATAGGGGGGGGGAACACCTTCAGCAGAGATCTGAAAAACTATACAGTGAAGCAAAAATAACAGTGCACAACTCTGAAGTCAGCCAGCAATGATATAAAATTAGTCAAACAATTACCAGTACACAACTCTGAAGTGCCAGAAAAATACTCAGCTCTGTATATCTCCAGATAGTTTGAAGAATATCCACGATGAACCTGTCCATTTCCCAAGAGAAGTTCTGGATGGTCACATTACAATCCATCCTGCTGTTCCTGCAGGAGGAAGACTGGATGTGCTCGGTAGACCTCAAGGATGCGTACTACCATATCCTGATGGACAGGCGATCCAGGAGGTTCCTCCGCTTTCAGCTAGGAGCCAGTCACTACCAGTTCAGGGTCCTACCCTTCGGTCTCACCACAGCCCCCAGGGTGTTTACCAAGGTCATGGCAGTTGTAGAGGCCCACCTGAGGCTTCAGGGCATTCAGCTCTTCCCGTACCTGGACAGCTGACTCCTCACTGCCCCCACCAATCATCAATTTGTGCTAATCAGAAACTCTTTTCTTCAGTTGTCGAATCGTTTGGGTATTACAATAAACCTCAAGAAGTCCTCTCTTCAACCTGTTCAGATTCTGGACTTCACAGGGGCAAGAATAGACTCTCTTTAGGCCAGGATATTTTTGACCCCAGACAGACTTCGGAGACTGGCTCTTCATGTCTTGGTGCTTCTTCAGTCTCCTGCACCCCCAGCGGAGTTAGTCCTGAGAGCCCTAGGGTCCATGGCAGCAGCTATAAATCTGGTTCCTTGTGCACATCTGCATATGAGAGTGTTACAGTGGAAGTTACAGGTTCGGTGGTCTCTACTATATCAGTCTCTAGACTTTCCGATCCCTCTAAGCAAATTGTGCAAAGTTTCTCTCATGTGGTGGCTTCAATCCCAGGATCTGTGAGAAGGACGCCTCTTTGTTATGTCTCCGCCCCAAGCCACGGTGACCATGGCCGGCTCCCACTTAGGTTGGGGGGCATTGCTCGGGAAGGATAGTCCAAGGCACGTGGACCCCAAGCGAGACCGTTCTGCATATCAATGTTCTAGAGATGAGAGCAGTCCTTTTAGCGTTGCAGGCCCTTCATGCCTCTCTTCCTCTGGGAACTATTGAGATCCAGTCAGTATGTCAATGGCCTGGTATGTCAACAAACAGGGGGGAACAAGGTCCTATCCACTTTGTCGAGAGGCCATGAGAGTGTGGGAATGGGCGATCTCCACCAACCATTTTCTGATAGCAATGCACATCCCGGGTCGGTCCAACATTTTGGCAGACAAATTGAGCAAGACTATCCTTTCACCTTATGAGTGGTCTCTGAACCCTTATGTAGCGGAACAGATCTTCCTCAAGTGGGGTCAGCCTTTCTGCAATCTCTTCGCATCGCTGTCCCAACGCGAAGTGCAGAGAGTTTTTCGCTCTGATCCCCCAGAGACGCTCTTGTTCATGCTTGGCCACCTGGTCTTCTTTATGCATACCCTGTGCTTCCTCTCATGACAAATTTCTGGCCTCGTCAAGTTTGGTTCCCTTGCCTACGGTCTCATCTTCTAGCTCCACCCTGGATATTGGATCCCATTCCGGATCTCATTAGTCATCCCTCGGGAATTCCCCCACTGAATCAGGACAGCCTCAAGCTTACAGCTTGGTTGCTCCAGTTCCATTAATTGCCAGGACTCCCAGTATCTCTTCTCCAGTTAAGTCCATTCTGGTAGCGGCACACAAGTCCTCTACCAGGAAATTGTACAGTAGAAAATGGAAGCATTTTTCTATTTGGGCTTCTCAGAGAAATTTGGATCCTTTTACTGCTCCAGTTTCAGCGGTGTTAGACTTTTTGTCTCATATCTTCCAGCAAGGGGCTAGCTCTTCCACAGTGAAAGTCCAGCTGGCAGCTATATCCCATTTTCATGTAGGGGAAAATTCAGGTTCTCTAGCTGCTGCCAGAATTTGCAAGATCTTTATCAAAGGTACCTTTCTACTGAGACCTCCTATCAAACACCCTTCTCCTCTGTGGGATTTGACCTTGGTTCTTCAAGCCTTAGTTGTGCCTCCTTTCGAGCCCGCAGCATCAGTTGACTTGAAATTCTTGTCGTGGAAGACAGCCTTTCTGGTAGCTATCACTTCAGCCAGAAGAGTGTCAGAGCGTCAAGCCTTATGTATGAAACCCCCATACTTAGTTTTTCATAAGGATAGGGTGTCTCTCAGAACTAACCCGTCTTTTCTTCCTAAAGTTGCTTCAGAGTCAAACATTTGTCAGTCTATTAATCTGCCTGTATTTTTCCCTAATTTTGAAAATAAAGGGGAATACAAACTTCATTTGCTGGATGTTCACAGGCAGTTACATTTTTACTTACATAGGTCCAAACCTTTCCGTAAATCAGATCAGCTTTTTGTTTCCTTTGCTAAACCCTTTTTAGGGAAACCGGTTTCGAAAGTGACTCTCACTAAATGGATTTCACTTTGTATTTTACAAGCATATAAAGAACATGGATTACCAGAACCAGAAGGGATTCATGCTCATTCTACTCATTCTATGGTTACTTCTGCTGCATTCTGGTCTATAGTTTCCCTGGATGACATTTGTTCAGCAGCTACCTGGGCATCCTCCCACACTTTTATTACTCATTATAAGCTGGATATGGTGTCTAGAGGAAGGGCTTCTTTTGGCTTTGCAGTGCTCCGGAATATTCTTCCTTAAGGGCCTCCCAAGATTATGGGTAGCTGGGGGTTCTGTCCCACAGGTTGATGATCAAATGAATTTAACTACTTCAGGTAAAGAAGTTATGTACTCACCATAACGTTCCATCTGAGTAGTTAGACTTCATTTGTCAGCAACCTTCCCTCCCTCCTTCCCCCCTGACCTTGGTGTTTTATATCTGCTTTCGGGCTCGATGTTCTGGGTCTGATGAGCCTAGTTTATGTGTTCGGGTCAGGTTTTTATATCTTAGGTTGTTGTGTGCCATGCAGTGGGTGGCAAACTCGATCTGAGGATTGGAAGGAGGTTGCAGTGTGGTATGGGTATGTGGGAGGAGCTTGGAGCTTGGCTCTTTAGCTTGGTAAGCTGCCGGTTCGGATTCGTATCGGATCCGAAACCTACAGGTTACTGACAAATGAAGTCTTAACTACTGAGATGGAACATTATGGTGACTACATAACTTCTTTTTAACAGAGCTGCTTACCATATGGCTGCTCTTAGCTTATCTAGCTACCCATTCTCCTAAGGACTGCTTTTACAAGGAAAACGTACTTGATAGCTGTTGTCCGGCATTTAGATTAAATGTTTAACATCAAACAAGGACACAACATTGTAGAAAACCTTAACAATTATTACCTGCATCATAGTCTGATTGCAAGAATAGTCTATAAAGCATTTTAACTGTTAGTTGAACTTTTATGTAACTAAAAAGCATATACTGTGCTTCGTAGCTGCACGGAGCTCCTGTATTGCCGTATATTACATAGTTTAAGTGACAGTGTTATGCCCGCTTGACTGGTGGCTAGTTATTAGTGCTGATAAGGTCTTTCTCAAAGTAAATGTTTTCCTTCTAGGTAGTCCCCCTCAAACTACCCCAGTATAAGACACTCCTGACTGAAAGGACGTTACCCTGAAAACGTTACCTGCTACAAGTATTTGAAGTCCAACCTGCAGTTTGAATAAGGTTAATACCATAACATGTACTAATACCTTAACACTCTACCTATGTACTATTTCATGCTGCCCTGGGTCTAAAGGCACCTCTAGGCTTCCTCCATATTGTGTAACCTAGCTAGATTTTCCCCAAGGATCTTACTTCTTTAACCTACAAATCTACCCTGCACACAGTAATTTCATCTGGCTCCCCTGCACATAGCCCATAAAATATACCCTGCAACTCTTAATTGATCTCTTCAAGAGGACAAGCTGTAACTTAAAAATAGCCCATAAATTTGGTGTAAAACTAAACCAGTAAAATACAACCAAAAAGATACATATGGAGTGAAATTAAACTAGTACAATACAGCCAAAAAGATACATTTGGTGTAAACAGAAACAAGTGAAAAGATACATTTGGTGTACAAAGAAAAGAAACAAGTCCAGGGATATAATTGGATATAATTAGTGTTAGCCCTTTTGGGCTAGCCCTCGTTGCGCTCGGGCTCAGTCCACTCCCCTCCCTGCCCCCTATTCCCACCCTCCCCCAGTAGTGCTTCATTTCAGCTAAACTTAGCCACACCCCTCATGCTAACCACCAATCACTGAATCTGCCCCACCCCTTTACCCATTTCCTTCTCTTCCACTATTCCACATCCTGTAAAGCACAGTCTTCCATCTAAATACCTTACAATCACAAACACCTCTCATCATCCACCATATCCACCCCATCCCAAGCAGATCTCTCTCTCATGACCAACCCCAACCAAACCATGCCCAAACTACCCAAGCCCACATACATACACCTTTTACTATTGCACCTAGGTGTATCCACCCTCCCACTGTTAACTTCTATCACCAACCACCAAAAACAACTTAATTTTATCCACATACCAAGAAAAACGACTTCCACTAACATTATTACAACACACCCTTTTACTCAACTAGTCCCATATCACTACCAAACCTTCTTTATTCACCACTATGGGCACAGATAACAGCCATCACACTACTAGTCCCAAAATCCTATAAAGAACTTTAAGACCCTAAACAAACTACTCAAACTCTATTTTTACCTCAGAACCCAACTCATTAGCTGTGGTGATATACACCCAAACCCAGGCCCACAAAATCTAGGAGCCCCAACCCTCAACCTGAATGATACCCTACTCCATCGAGACAAATCCACGCTTCTCATTTTAAATTTAAATGTCAGAAGTATACTAAACAAAGTCCACGACCTTCATGCACTACTCTCCTTTTATCAACCTGAGATAGTCATACTAACAGAGACTTGACTTAAACCAGGCAACCACAACAATGAAATCACTCCACCAGGTTACAATATAATTTGTAGGGATAGAATAGGTAAAAAAGGAGGGGTGTTGCTATAGTGTATAAATCTCACCTCGTCCTTGAGAAAGTAGACATAACAACCCCAGACCTTGATAAAGTTGAACTCACTCTAACAAAACTAAAACTTAATGATAGTAAACACATCAACATCATAGAATGCTACATCCCTCCAGGCAACAATATCCCCATTACAGAAAAACTCCTAGAATGGATATCTAACTCCCTCCCCAGAAAAGCATAGTATTTGGAGACCTTAATACTGACTAGCAAAACTGTTCCAGTCATAACCCACTCTCCCATATTAACCTATATGGCCTCACCCAACTCATCAGTTCCCCCACAAGAACAGACAAGAGAACCAAACGAAATTTATTAAATTTTAATTTAACAATAGCTATAATATCATCACTATCTACATGTTTGTGTATAATTTCAGGACTTAGAGTATTCTTTTTCCATAAGATTGCTACCCCTCTAGTCTTTGATTTATATGAAAAACAGGATAAAGTCATGTATTCACTTGGGTTCCATATAAATTTGTCATTCTTTTTAAAATGAGTTTCTTGTAAAAATATTACTTGAGCTTTATTTAACTTTAGGTATTTTAATAGATTAGAGCTCTTGTTTGGATTATTTAAGCCATTAATATTTAAAGATAGCAATGTAACATCCATATCAGGTTGTTTTTAGAAAAAGATTTGTTATATTATTTTTTAATATATATGTCAACTCCATTAGATTTAATTTTACAATAACTTGTAGATATCTAACGATCTCAGTCAACATTTTCTTCAGAAAAAACAATAAAAAAATTAAGTCAGGCTTAGTGAAACCAAATAAGAATTTAAGTACTAGGGTATTTGATGAAGTTGTACTAGTGTATTTTTTGATCCATACCCAACATGGAATGAAAAGCATTCCTGGTGCAACAGATAGAAATCAATCTGTTGTACCAATCTCTCTAACTTTCTTTCCCATTTTATCTGAGCTCCATGAATAATTTGTAATTAATAAAGAAGACTAATTTGTATATAAGGTGACATGTAACATTTTGTTATTTGTCTTACCAAAATGTATGATTTCTTTGTTAAAACAGTGTTTGTATCTAAAGTAATCTATTAAGTCAGATGCAGAGATTGCAAGATTAAAGAAGATTGCCATTGTAAGTTTTGCAGGTTTATTTCAGAGGGTCCCGTTGTTTTGTTGAACCATTTAAAAACCACTATTAAAGTACCAGGATATGTGTCCTGTAGATGACGGGGTGTAATGTACATCAGTCTTTGTAGTGGGTGTGACGCATTTTATGTTGGTATGACTACCCGGTCTTTGATGGAACGTATAAGAGAGCACGTGTACAGCATCAAGACTAAGGATGTTAATAATGCATTATTCAGACATTCCAAGGAGTGTACTAAGTACAAGAAGTTCCTTTTTTCCATTTTGTAAGTAGTTTTAGCTGATTTAAGAGGAGGGGATTACAAGAATGACTTAGAGCAGAGAGAAACATTGTGGCAGATTAAACTGGAAGCTGATAGGAGACCTGGTCTTAATGAATGTATAAATATTAAATGCTTTTTAAAAAATAGAAAGCTAAAGGTTTTAAAGTTTGGTGATTGTTAATATTGTTTTAAATTTGTATGAATTGTTCCACTTGGTACAATTTTAATTATTGAACCAATTATTATTTAATTATTTAATTGGTTAAGTGACCTACTATATATATGGGTTTGTGAGCAACATTTTTAGTATTATTTGGAGCTTTTTCTGATGAAGTCATTTTGATGAAAGCATAAATAAAATTTTGCGTGTATGCTAAAGAGAGTTATGGTTTTTCACCAGCCTTCATTGACCTTCGGAATTTCTGGATTTTTATTGCTTAGTTGTTATTTCTTTAAATACATCTGTTTGCTTTTGACAATTCTCCTTCAGATTCTGCAGGTTTTCTTTAAAGTAATTGCAATGTAGTAGTCACAAGTTCTAGTTCCTTTTTTATTATCAGATCTGAGTGAATGTTCTTCAAGTTGCTTATTTCCACCAGCTGTAATAGTCTCCAATATACTTTGACAGGAGAATTCTTACAGAAATCCACCAAAGTTTGTAAATTTATATTTCAGCCTTTTATCTAAATGTTCTGGATGTTTTTGTTAAAAAAAATATTAAATTAATTCTTTTATTCTATACTAGTTTATGGAGCTCTAAAAATGTGCTGCCTTCAGTTAGCCATTCAAGCTTCGCCCTCTTCACAGTGCATTTATTGAAGTTATTACTTAGTAGTGATGAGTAACTTGCTCATTGTATACTACATAGGTTCATCGGTAGGTACTAGGCTATCTGCCCAAGGGCATTTATAAGCCTAGCCAGAATGTGTTGGCTTTCACCTCCCTTTTAGATTAGTTTCCTGAGCCTCTGTCCAGCAGGGCCACTGAAGTGATCCCAGGGGTAAATTTACGATTTCCCATCCACTTGTCAAGATTTCTCTTGAAGAGAGTCAGTGAGGGGCTTTGCCTAACATAGATTGGGATTCTATTCCAAAGTGAGGGAAGTCTCTGGGACAGGAATCTGTCCCTCCAGCATGTCCTATTTATTGTTATGCTGAGGTTTAAATCCCTAGAGCGTGTGGCTCTAAGAGATTGGGTTTTCTTGAGGTGGAACATGTCCATTAATTCCGGGTTAGACATGGCCTTGTACGTCAGGCAGAGATCACCTCTGAGTAGGCGGTAAGCAACCGAGTAGAGCTGGAGTTTCTTTAGTCAGTCTGCATAAGGCATCTGTTTGAGGCCCACGATCCTCTTGGTGAGGTACTTCTGTGGTCTTTCCAGCTGTTGCAGGTGTCGAGTAAGGTACATCCCAAATGGGGCATTGTACTCTATTATGGGCCTGATGAGCAATAAGTAGAGGGGCATAATAACCTCTCTTGATCTAGATGTGAACCCTTTTGTGATTAGGTGGGCTACATAGAAGGATTTTCTAACCACTTTGGCAATGTGATTATCAAAGGAGAGGTTGCTATCTATTTGGGTCCCCAGATCCCTAATTACATCTTCCGTACTTAGTGGATTACCACCTATGTGGTAGTTTTTGGGCAGTTTGTTTTTCCCAAAAGGGATGACTATGCACTTTTTGGCATTTAGCTTGAGGCCATGATTCTGACACCAGGTATTCATCTCCGTGAGACCCTTCTGGAGGATGTCTGCAGGAGAGTCGATTATGGCCCCCAGTTTGCAGTCATCTGCGGACTTGGTCAGCCATAGTCCTTCCGAGCTTGCCTGTACCTCAGAGAAGTATATACCGAACAGGAGGGGTCCCAGGACTGAGCCCTGTGGGATGCCACTTGTAACCGGTTTAGAGTTGGACATACCACCCGCAACTCTGACCATGTGAGTTCTATCCATGAGCCAGTTGGCTTCCCATCTCATGACATAGGGGTTAATGTTCAAGATGGTAAGCTTATCTATAATGCCAAAGTGGAGAATGGTGTTGAAGGCCTTTGCTAGGTCCAGGTAGGCTGTGTGGACTACCTTTCCCTCATCTATGGCCTTGGTAACTGTTTCAAAGAAGTCAACTAGGTTTAGGAGGCAATATCTGCCTTTAACAAAGCCGAATTGGGTAGGGTCCAGTGTCTGGAGGTTCCCAATGTCTCTGTTAATGAGCTCCATGGTGATGTGCTCCATAGCTTTGCAGACCAAGCTAGTCAGGCTTATAGGGTGATAGTTCCCAGGATCCGTTGTGGCACCACCTTTGTGGAGTGGGATAACTGTTGCTGTATGCCATTCTTTGGGTACATAGCCTGTGGTAAGGCTGAGTTTGTACAGTGAATTTAGGTGAGGGGTTAGTTCATTTTGGAGCTCGTGTAAGACACAGCACAGGATACCGTCCTGTCCCATTGATGCTGTGTTTTTGGCTTTGGAAAGGGCTGTTTTCACCTATGTGTCTGTGATGCCTGTGGCTCTACATTCTTCTGGGATGGACACGGGCTCATTTGAGGGTGAGGGGGGTGAAGTTTGCACTGAACCTGTCAGCGAGGATGTTGGCAATGTCAGTTGGTTCAGTGTAATTTTTGCCATTTTGCACTAGCTCAGAGCAGATCTGAGAGTTGCCGCCTAGATTCTTGACATAGCTAAAGGAGGCTTTGTGATTATCTTTAGAGTCTTTGGCAATTTTTCTTTCGAAGCTGGCCTTGGATGATTTTATGAGGGATCGTAGTTTCTTGCTGATACTGCTCAGGGATGCCTTCCCTTTTTGGGATTTTGCTCTATCATGTAATAGTTTCCTCCTCCTGTTGTATAGCTTATTTATGGCTGGGGTCCACCAGACTGGTTTCCTCTTTTTGGAGGAGTGAGTCTTGGTTTTACTTGGGATGGCTTGATCCATGCATTCCTGTAGGTGCTCATAGAGTGCATTTGTAAAGGATTCTGCGGTTTGGGCAGCATTATCCTTTAGCAAGGGGGCTTTGAAACTTTCCACCTCGGTCTTGAGAAGTGTGAAGTTTGCTTTTGAAAAGTTTTTCACAGTGGTTTCCTTGACTGGGGGTGGGGTTGGGATGTGGATGTCCAGTGTGATTAGTTTATGGTCTGATCTTACCAGCGACAGGTTTACCTCTGGTGTGGAACATTGGTCCCCCATGTTGGTGATGATCAGGTCCAATATGTTGTCACCTCTTGTGGGAGTGGTGACCAGTTGTTCCAGGGCGTCTGAGTTTATAAACTCTAGGAAGCATTGGGCAAAGGAGTTAGCACTTGAGTAGTTTTACCAGTCAGTGTTTGGGTAGTTGAAATCACCCAATATCTTGGTGTTAGGTAGGACCTTCATATTTTCCAATGTTCTCAGGAATGCTGAGTGGGGGTCCTGAGACAAGGTGGGTGATCTGTAACAAGCTACAATCTGAAAAGCAGCTTTGCCCACTGTTAGTTGCACATGGATGGTCTCTGAGGCCTTGTGCTATGCCGCTAACCTGGAGGTGTGGGTATCTTTGATGAAAATGGATACACCCCCACCTTTTGTATTTCGGTCCGGGTTCTGGAGCTGAAAGGTATGGTATGTTATAGCCTGGTAGTGCTGGGGTGCTCTCTGGAGCCTTAGGTTTCTATTACTGCACAGATATCGATTCTCTCCATGCTGAGGAGTGCCTCGAGTGCGTGCATTTTGAGGTTTAGACTTCTGGCATTAAGTAGCATTACCCTCAGTTTTTGGTTTCTTGTGTTGTTTATGGAGGTGGGTTTGTCGTTTGAGCCTTGCCTGAAAAAGGCACTATGGGGCAGCAAGAGCCTTGCCCAGTATTCGAAAGCCTAAGGGTGACAGGTGCAAGCCGTGTCTGGCGAAGCAGTATGGCTTGTCGAGCATGTCATCCCAGGCTGACAAACACTGGATCCCCTTTGAACGACACCAAAAGCTTAGCCAATTGTTAAAATTGATCATTTTATCTTTATACTGTGGCATCATTCTTGGTGAGGGCAAGATGCTACTCAGGGTCAGACCGGCCTGGGCTACATGATCGGAGAGCTCCTCTATGTCTCTTTTCATGTAGTCCAGAGAGGTACATCTCAGGTCGTTCACACCAACATGGACAATGACAGAGTCATATTTGTACCTGATGTTCATCGTGCATACAGCTGCAGTCATAACAGATGGGTTCTCCTGCCGTCAGGCGGGTCCTCGGCCGAATTCCAAAGTCTAGGTCCCAGCATGGTTGGTTTGCGCTTCTTCCCTGCTGACTTCAGAACAGGGGGGTATAAAGGAACCAGCCCGGCCATTCTTTTCTCTTTCTTTTTGCCGGCGGTGCCGCGGCAAAGCAGAGTTCGCAGTGCCCGGGTCGCACAGCTCTGAGATTTATGAAATTTGGAAACCAACTTAAAAAAAAAAAAAATACCTCCCATTGGAAACTTTTTCTTGCTCAGACCGATGTCAGAGTTAATTAATAATTTTCTTGGGAAGCAAATAATCAGCATAAGGATTTCCATTCCTCCCTCTGTATACCTTGTTTAGACCCATAGCACATCGTCTCGGTTCCTCGGTTCGTCGCTTTGTGCTACATTCAACAAACGCAGCCAAGGGAGCCCGGGCAGCCAGCATTATTTTGGGAAAGCATTTAACTATACTATGTGATACAGATACTCCGACTCGGTTTCAAAAAGGCAACCACAACGACCAACACAGGGACAGGTCCGCTGGGTCACCAGGCACCTACCGCGACTACCACTACGGTCGTGGCTCAGCCAGGCTCGCGCTCGCACCCCTGACTACCTGACTACCGGCGACTACTCTTGCATCCAGTGCCCTGTGCCTCCGCCCCAGGCACCCCCCATGCTACTCCCACTACTGACTTTGCCCTTCCCGGAAACTTCTCTCAATTTGTCTTCAGACCTTCTCTCTTCTTTCATCAACAGGCTTTCACAAAGTCTAAAGCTACCATGCACTCTAAGAGACCAAGAACACAGGGCCCATCTCCAGGCCTCCATGCCTAGAAACAGATGCTTAAAATGGCTGATTTAATTACCTTATCCAGAGGCTCATCTCCCACACCCTCAAAAAGGAGAGAGTCCTGAGGGAAGATTCTCCTGATCATCAGGCCAGGATCTTTCGATTTCTAGACTCTGAGAACATCTTTACTCCCCTTCTGATGCGGAGGGATATCCCTTCTGTATCCTATCCTGGGAAATGAGGATTTTGCTATTTGGGGAAACTTTGCATACCTTTAGGGAACACACATTCCAAAAACTCAGGAGAAGGGCTCAGGAATTTTCTCTGCTACTCAGGCTCTCTCCCTCTGGCTATAACTCTGGCTTGGACATCCTAGATGATGTTGCCTGGAGGCCTGCCTCTCGAGGCCTGCCTTAACCCGGAGCCTCTCGCTGCCCAGGAAGCCACAGGGTTCTGACCTCTACCACATTTTATTATATACACCAATGCTGCTGCCAATAAAATGACCAGAAACCAAGGAAAGGGGCAAGGGGCCCCACTTCCAAAAATAAAGATTGGTGCCTTGTCCAGAGAATCCTTCCATCCTTGAAAAAAGATCCTTAGATCCTATAGATAAAGGATCCATGACCTATATAAACTGTCAGTTTCCTATCTTAAAATACTTGAAAAATTGTTTTTGTTAAACTAAAAACAAAATAAAATAAACAACCTGAACAACAATGTCACAAGGAGTTGCATTTGATGCATAGTGCAGTTGCAGGATTTGATGCATGAGTGCAATGTGGGTTTGGTGCTCTCTAGGCAATGTGGTTTGATGCTCTAGAGGGATCATGTAGAGGCTGTTTGCCTGGGCCAGCTGAACTGACCATGGCCTGCCTATGCCAAGAGGAAAAAGCTGCCAAATTACTTCAAAAAGCTAAAAGGATGTACTATTTGGTGCTAAAAGGGAGGAGGTATTAAGGAAAATGGAGGAAAGGTAAAAACAGGGTAAACTGTGAAGGATTTTCTACACAGGTTCAAAAAAAAATTTAGTTTCAAACGACCCTTCAAGAAAAAAGCCTCCAGATCTGCTTCAGATCTGAAAGAGGCAGATACAGAAGGGGCAGGGGCAGGATGGAATGGCAATACACAAGCGAGGAGGGTAATGGCAAGCTCCCACACAAAAGAGTGAAAGCAATCAACTCGAATCTTCAAAAAGAAACCCAACCAATGACCTTCCTGCATGCCAACCAGGTCTCAAATGGCAGTCCCCAGCTCAGAAGGCAGCAAATATAAATTGAAATTGGACATTATTCACAAAGGACAAATGGAATTTTGGCATTATTGTCAAAATACAAAAATTCCTTTCAACATTCCACAAAATCAAGCAACCATGCCAAAAGGCAGACCAAATCACCCGGCATAAACAGAAAGCTATTCGCAAATTCAGCACCTCATACAAAGGCAAAGGGAGAGGCTCTAAAGGCTTTTTACAGGTGGTTTAGGTCAAAAGGGATATTTGGTGCTTTTTGGATCTATCATCCTAAACACATTTCTACAAGTACCAAAATTAAAGATTTTCTATCACTCTAAACTTCTTCCTTTGCTGGCACACAGCAACAACTTCTATGCTAACATTGGAACCTTGGAGGGCAACATTGACCCAGAAGACAACAAGGATGCTGCAATGCAACAAGGATGCAGAAGGCAGGTTCAACCATAGACATCTTTGCAGCATGCTCCTTTATCAATCTTCTGCCAGGTACCTCTACTTATTATCTGCATGCATTGAATTACCTCAATAACTGGCATGCCTACTTATTCATTCAACTGCCTGCTGCCTGATCTAGCGGACAGCAAGCCTGATCTGCTGAAATATCCTGACACAGTATTATTCTCTTGAACTCCCTGGGATACACAGTCAACAAAAAAATTGATCACACTGGCTTATGTAATAATGTTATTGACCCTCCTAGATACCCACAACAATGGGAAATCTAGAAGGATAACCTCACTCAGATGACAGAGCTCACACCAGAGACCTTGGAAACACACACTAGGCTTTGCAACCTCACACCAGAGAAGGAGGGCGTCTAAGGCTCTGGGGCATATGGCATCTCTTATGGGGGATTCAAATCTTACTAATCCCATGCAAAGCCACAAAGCTATGGCCATAAACATAATCTTTAACACCAAAAAAGTTTGGACACAATTCCAAACATTAATAACAACAATTCACTGAATCTTAAGGATGTCAAACAAACACCGATCTTCCATTCAACAACATCAAGCATTCAAAGCCTCATCATTCAGCAAAGGGCACAGGTGGACTGAAACAACATGCGCAATTCGATTGCTTCTAGATCAAAATGGTCAAAAAAGCACAATCACAAAAAAACCAAAAATTCCAAAAAGTTATAAAAGAATAAAATTAATGATAGCAGGCAAGAAGGACAAAAACCACCACAATTGATAAGAACAACCAACACCAAGATTATGTGGTAGATAAACAAACATGGGAGGACACATTCTTTCTACCCCCAAGGCAACTATTCCATGTCACTTGGGACATGGACACAGTAATGGAAATGGAACTACAAGCACAGAGCTAGCAAGAGAAACAACACAGGCACTGGCAGCAAGCAGGCAGACAATGATGGCAATAATGAATGGAATATCCAAAATAATTTACAGAAATAATCCAAGAATGAAAAACAGAAGAGATAGATCTCTTTGCCAGCCCATCCAAATCATCAATTGACAAAATTCTCCCACAGGAATTCTTCAATCCAAGCCTGGGAAGTCTCTCAGATCAGACAACATCCTTGACCAGCACTTCTCACCTGCACACCCTTCCTCTGCTAAAGGGATCTCTCCATCCAAAGGAACCAGAAGAAACAAAATAAAAACTCTAGCAGACCACTGGCCACAAATCTGAGGGTACTCACTCCTCCTCCTCTGCCACAGCCCCCCCCTGCTGGACCTCTTCTTCTGCCTCAATCACTCACTGCCTGGCTCCAGCTCTCTTCAGCCTCAGCAAAAGCTAAAACCAGCTGTCTGGCTGATTCCCATTCCATCACAACCTGCCCGTACGCAAGGAGGTGCAGCACAGCATTTGGCCCCCAGAAGGCCATCAACTAGAAATAAAAACACTCAATCTTAAAAACAAGAAGATTCCTTAGCATCACGGCCAAAAATGGAGGAGGAGGTTGAACTAAATATTTTAAAAGCCACAAGAACTGCAACTAGAATTTCTTTCTTACTAAAATATTTGGAATCCATTTCTCAGTGGACCTTCCATTCTTACATCACTGACAAAATGAAATTTATCTCTCACTCTCTTAAATACTTGATCCTCTCCTCAGAGGGGGACTTTCTTTAAGAGAGAAAGGAAACAACTTAGATCTTTTTTTCAAGGGAATACAACACTGATCCACCTTTATTCTCTCCTCTCTCCTTCTGCTTCTTCAGATATTTGAATTTTCATCCTTGGCCAGCTAAGCTAATCAGAAATATCTGTCCAGCTCATAGAGTTTCCAAGGCCTGGCTGTCCACTCTCCCAGCTGCCAGATCTCCCATCAGTTTCAGCCTATTCCAGCCTTTATCATCTTCCATCAGGACAGAGTCATATTACCCATCCACAGGCCTATTTCATAATCAAGTGGGTCCTTTTTTCAGCTTTTAGATCAGACTACATTTTTTTCTATGAGAGATTACCATCCAAGAACAACTAACAGAACAAAATCTTCACACTTTCACATCAGCCTGCACAGAACAGCTCTTAGAAGCAATTCTTCCAAAAGCAAAGAGAGAATTCAAGGGAAGCCTAGGAACCAAACAGACAATTCCATGGCAACACTGTGCAATTTGGCATTCCAGAAATGGCACATGGCAAAACTGTTCCTGCTGAAATTCAGGCCATTTCCATCAGGTTCACAGCCACCTCACAACTCACTCCATGGCCTTTGTCCTCATACTTTCTCCAACAACTACTGGAGCATTGTAACTCATTCCATTAGAGCCTCAAACACTACAACCTACATTGCTCTCTATTTTCTTTCCAAGGATTTCCAATTGCAGGCACTGCAGTTTTTTTGGCTCCCACCTAGTTCTGTGTTACCCTTTACCACCCACAGGATTCTACCAGTACAGTTCCACTGCAGCTGTTATGACTGCAGCTGTATGCATGATGAACATAGCTGTATTTTGTACCTACCATAAATGTAGATGTTCGACCAATCTTACCCTCCTTCCATCCCCATACAACCCCTATTCCAGTTTGATCCACCTGAGTATATGGCCACAGTTATACACCACAGATTTATATTATTCATTTATATGTATTTTTTTTATCAACTACTGTATTTTGATTATATTGCACATCATTATCACAAAAAAGGGGAACCTGACATCTGGGGCATGGGGCTCTTTGACATCTGGGGCAAGCTGAAATTGTGGAAATTTATATGGCTGGTGCCTTTATACCCTAGCGCTCTCTGTCGGTGGATTTGAACACCGCCAACCGACGAAGACGACCGAATTTGGATTATGAGGACTGCTGTACCGCAATTCTATGGGAGACATTGTCGCAGGACGCTGCTGCACTACAAACGAAGCTTTCTGGAGTGACCTGAGTGCTTGTGTTATGTGGCGGATCCTGGCACCCGACAGTCAGCTTACAGTAACCTTCTCCTTGTTCAGTCTAGTGAGTGGAACGTCAGTTTGCCTGATGATAGAGTCACCTATTACTAGTGTATTGGGTGTGTTATTTAGCCTTAAGGGCTGTGATTGCATGGCACTGACTTTGTGAGATATGTGATATGTGGTTGTTGTTGGGGGGTGGAGGTTGTTTGGATGTCTGCTTTGGAGGTCTCTGCTGCTTTGGCAGATTTTTATTTAGAGCCTCAGAGAATGTTTTTGTGTATTTATGTGTGTTATTTGCTGGTGCAGATATGACTGGTCTATGTGAGACTGGTAGTGTGGTGCAAGTGTTTCCCTTCTCTTCATGACTGACTGTTCCAGTCTTTAGTTGAGAGAGCTTGGCCTCCAATTTGGCTGTATAGTTGCATCTCTAGCATACATTTGTGTTTGTTGGAAGGAGGAGAAGGTTGTCTGTGTACATGAGGCAATTGTAACATTGCCTCAAGATGCCCAGATTCACCAGCTGGACAGGAGAGTACACCTGAAACTGCCCTTTGGACATGCCTGAACAGATAAAGTGAACTGTTTTACTGATTGTCTGGTAGGGATGAATAGAAAGCCTTGTACTTCTGTATAGTATAGGGGGTGTAGTGCTAGCATTTATTAGTGCTTACTAAGAGATTTGAGCAAGTGCTGGACTGTAAAAGGAATGGTTTGAGTGCTTAAGTTGAAAGTCTGACTAGTATCAAGGGAAAAATTGAAGAGTAGACTTCGTGGAGCCAGGAAAAGTTTAACCCTAGCTAACAGGCATTGCACAGCGCTGTCCAGGGTGCAAAAACGTGCTAATATGGGTTTTATAGCAGGGAGATGAAAGAGATAGAAATTAGCCCAAAATGGCCAATAAGCTACTAGTTGCTGGGCTGAGACCACTCCTCCACGGACAGATAGGCTGCTCAAAGCTCCCCACTCACTGGTGAACAGAGAAACTTCCTTCTATCCAAGTAAGGTATGGGCAACACAGGAACTTGTACCACAGCCCTGAATTCAGCAGAACCTGAAAACTGGACTAGACTAGCTTAGAAAAGCTGGGAAACAAGAATATATATATATTTTTTTCACAAAAATACAGTAACTTTACACTAAAACATTTTAAATGCACAGAAAAGGCTAGCGCACTTGAGTGTGTAGCCTGCAACAGATGATTTGAACACAAAAACAACTAAAAATGACTTTAACAAGTGCAAGCAGAAAAATAAGTACAATTTGCAGCCCAAATAAGCTTTTTTTAAAACACAAAAACGCTAGAAAATCGCGTTTTAGGCGAAATTAGCAAACAACAGCAAGAAAATGCAGAAAAATCATACTTAATCAATCCAGAGTCCCTCTTTTGTCACTCTGCTGTTTTAGAACTCTGCAGGACACCACGAGGAGCCCAAATAAGCTTTTTTTAAAACACAAAAACGCTAGAAAATCGCGTTTTAGGTGAAATTAGCAAACAACAGTAAGAAAATGCAGAAAAATGATACTTAATCAATCCAAAGTCTCTCTTTTGTCACTCTACTGCTGTAGAACTCTGCAGGACACCACGAGGAGCTTCCTGAGCTGTATACAAGCGCATAACCACGCAAATGCGGGTTTTATAGCAGGGAGATGAAAGAGATAGAAATTAGCCCAAAATGGCCAATAAACTACTAGTTGCTGGGCTGAGACCACCCCTCCAGGGACAGATAGGCTGCTCAAAGCTCCCTACTCTCACTGGTGAACAGAGAAACTTCCTTCTATCCAAGTAAGGTATGGGCAACACAGGAACTTGTACCACAGCCCTGAATTCAGCAGAACCTGAAAATTTGACAAGACTAGCTTAGAAAAGGAGGGAAACAAGAATATTTTTTTTTTGTTTTTTCACAAAAATACAGTAACTTTACACTAAAACACTTTAAATGCACAGAAAAGGCTAGCACACTTGAGTGTGTAGCCTACAACAGTTAAACAGATGATTCATTTATTTATTTATTTATTTTACATTTGTTGACCAGGACAGTCTGACTGGATGCATGTCCATTTTCAGCGGAGGCCCGGGGAGAAAAGCTCCAAGGGTAAGCAGATACAGCATTACATATTACAAACAGGCTATTTACAGTGATTACATAAGTAAGCAAGGTAAACAAGTCCCACAGGTTAGAGTTAATCGCGAGGGTAAGTCAGGATTAAATTAAATTACACAGTAAGATGGTTAACAGATTTTTACACATTCTAGAGAGAATTAGCCAGGCTTGATACATTGACATAGCCAGTTAAGTGCCAAATGTTGTTTGAGTCTAGTTTTAAATTGACCTAAGGTAGAAAGTAAGGTAATATCAGCTGGAAGAGAGTTCCAGGATCTACTTACAGAGTTTGCAAAGAGAGTCACCGGCTGTGTTATTAATTTTGCTAGTCTGAATTAGTAGTTTGTTAGAGGATCGAAGCGGTCTAGGATTGTTATAGGGGGTGATAATATGTTTAAGTGCAGGAGTATTGTCCATATTATAGAGGATTTTATAAGCCATAATCAGTTGGTTATACTGGATTAGGCTGGGTAGTTCAAGCCACCCAAGCTGATTTAGATTGATGCAATGATGTGTCCTAAAAGGCAGCCCAGTGGAAAACCTGGCAGTGTGGTTGTAGCAAATTGAGAGATTTTTAAGGACAGTCTTGTTTAAATTCGAGAGTAGAGGGGATGCATACAGAAGGGTTGAAAGAAGGCGAGCTATGGCAATTTTAGCTGGAGGGGTAAGGAAGGCTTTTATTCTGTAAAGTGACCCTAGTTTTTTATTGATGGTTTTGGTAGTTTGGTTAACGTGTAGGTTGAATTTTAGATTATTATCTATGATGACACCTAACAGTTTTGTAGAGGGGTCAGGGGAGATTATTGTGCCATCATTTGAATTTATGGTAAAGGTGAAAGCAGTAGACCTACTTGTTGGTGAAAATAACAGCATTTTAGTTTTTTTGGGATTTAGGATCAGACTACATTCAGAAAGCCAGTTTTCTATTGTATTAAAGGTGGTCTGGGTAGCTGACCATAACTCTATTGGAGATGTGGCTGAGCAAATCAGAGTAGAGTCATCAGCATATTGGATACAGCTGACTTTTGGGATGACAGTATAAAGGTCGTTAATGAAGATGGAGAACAGCAAGGGCCCTAGTATAGAGCCTTGTGGTACTCCAAGGGTGTTAGGTAGAAGATTAGAGAGTTTGTTCTGCCAGAAGACAGCCTGCTGTCGACCATTCAGGTAAGATTGAAACCATTGAAGGGTTCTAGTATCTAGACAGAATGTTTGCAGGGTGTGGATTAAAGGTTGGTGATCAACCATATTGAATGCCTTGGAAAGATCCAAGAAGAGGTCTGAGGATATATAATTATTGTTGTGATTATGGTTTATGGTGTTGGTAAAGGCTAAGAGGGCTGAAGTAGTGCTGTGATGAGGATGGAAGCCATGCTGAGTGTCTGCCATAAGGTGATTCTGGGTTAGGTGGTGCATGAGTTGTCTATGAATACATTTTTCCACAATCTTTGCAAGTGGAGAAAGTATAGCTATTGGCCTATAATTGGAGAATTCAGTAGAGCTGCCTCCTTTGCGAAGTGGGATTACATAGGATATTTTCCAGATGGTGGGAATTTTAGCTTTTACTATGGTTCGATTGATTAGTATTGAGATGGGGTAAGCAATAGCATCAGCTGATTTTTGTAGGTACTCGGCAGGGAGTTGATCAGCAGAAAGTGTAGTGGGTTTTAATTTTTTGATCAAGGTATGGATAAGTGAAGTGGCAATGTTTTGGAAGCTGAACGCGAGTAGGTTTCTAGGGGTGGTACTTTCAGGACCAGGGGAGCTAGATTCTTTACTGAAACAATTCAAGCCCTAGCTAGCCAAATACCTCGGCTAGCTAGGGCTTGAATTGTTTCAGTAAAGAATCGGTTAAAACTGTCAGAAACATCTTCAGGGGTTTTATCAATAGTAGCAGCAGGGATTGGGATTGAAGTTTGTCCAGGATGTAGTAGATTATTTAAACCTGCCCAAAACTTCTGAGGGATATTTTGATTTACTGTCTGTAAATTACAGTAGTATTGTTTTTTGTCTTGTAAAATGGATTTTTTTAGTTTCATTCCTGGATTGCCTGTATTTAATGTGATCGTGGGGGTCTTTAGAAGAACGCAATAAAGCCCATGCTTTGTTTCTAAGGGTAATTTTGAGTTTAGACTCTTTAGAAAGCCATGGCGCAGTTTTTGCCTTTGTTCTCTTTGAATGAACAGGTGGATGCAAATCAAGGATCTCAAGGAATTTGTTGTTAAAGTATGCTACTGCTTCCTCTAATGGGAGGTGTTTTAGAATAGACCAATTACATGCGTTTAGTTCTTGTTGGAATTTGGCAGGGTCAAAGTTTTTATTGTTTCTAATCTTTCTGAGTAAGGGTTGTTGGGAATTAATGGCTTTGTGCTTAATTGCATATGTGAGAAGGTGATCGCTTAGGCCATCAGGGAGGATACCAGAGGTGTACAGTTGGGGGTGACTATTTATGAGTACCCAGTCAAGTATGCTTTCATTTTGGTTGGGTTTACCTATCCTGGTAGGGGTGGATATGATTTGTGTAAATGCATGCAGGTTAATATGGGTGGTTGGGGACTCTGAGGAACAGGTGCCCTAGTCTATGTTAAAGTCTCCAAGTAGTAGGGTTTCTTGGGGGTAGTGACATGATAGCCAGTGCAGGATATCTTCAAGTGTAGATATATTGTTACCTGGGGGGAATGTACATACAGATGATATTAATGCATTTATTTTTATTAAGTTGCAATTTGGTGGCAAGAATCTCTGAGTTATTAATCTGAGGTGGTTGTATTACATCTATGGTGACATTCAACTCAGATTTATAGAGTACAGCTACCCCACCCCCCTTCCTGGAAGCACGATCCAGCCTGTGTATGTTGTACGGGTGGTAACACTTCATTGTCTGCAGTGTTAGGTTTTAACCAGGTTTCAGATAAACAGAGAATCTCAGGGAAGTAGACATCCAGAAGTGCATGCAATTCATGTACCTTGTTATTAATGCTTCTAATATTGAGATGACAGGCAATGAGAGAGTTAGTTGGCCTATTAATTGTAGGTTTGTAGCTTAGATTGCAAGTAGAGGGGGTATGTGTATCTGAAGTGGGTGGGCCAGGGTTGGGGTGAATATCACCACCAAGTATTAGGTTAAGTCTATACTTGGTGATGAACTTCAGGAATTTGTTTATTAGTTTGTGGTAGTGTTTGGATCTAGAGCTAATGTGCCTGGGGTTGAGATGTTGATAGGCTGAAAAAGATGTTGGATAGGACCTGGTACTGTAAGTATGGTTGAAGGTGGGAGGATTTACAGCTGGGGTGATAGTATGGCCTTTCAGGACCTGAAATCCCATGAGAAACTGGTTTTCATACAAGGTAAGGAGGTATGGTGCGAACAAGAGGGGTAGTAAAGAGGAATATATTATTTGTGATTCAGCTTGTGAGTTAAGGAACTGTTTTACCAGGTGATGCAACACCAGAAGATAGAGTGGTGAGGTAAAGGTACTGGAAGGGGGATGCGAGAATGCCAGATGAAAGCTACTAGGTGCTATTAAAATGTAGGTAGAAGAATGGGGGTGGGAGGAATTATCCCAGATGAAGGCATATAGGATCTAGAAAGTGGGGGAGTGGCTATAGTACTTTAAATTTAGAGGTACTGGGGGTGGGAGGAAATTGGGGGCAGGGAGGGGAGGGAAGAGAGCCCGAGAGTAGCGAGGGCGAATGTAGCAGGGCTGTTGCAGTTTACAAGGTTTCCTAAGGTGTCCTAAAGCTATAAGGTAAGTATTATAGCTCCTGATGTAAGAGTCAGTTTACTTAAGTTACAGGGGAAGGAGGCAAACACTCAAGTAGAAAAAAGAGCCCTATGGCTGACCAAAATGGTGACCTGCTTAATTACAAGTGAAAGCTTAACAAATGCTTTTTGTGTGCAACCTACACTGCTTAAATGCTGAGAGAAACTGATTTTGTTACAGTGACCAATTGCAGTCCTGTAGACTCAGTTTTGTAGGAAAATGTAGAGTTCAACTAGGAAAAGAGAAAAGCAGAGATTCTAGGGTAAGCATGAAGGCAACAACAAGCAGTTATTTTATAATAATACATTCAGAAAGGTTTGAAGGTGGGGGGTAAAGTAGCACACTTCAGAATGAACTAAGATTTATTGCTAAGAAACCTAAGAAAGAGAGCAATGCAGTAAATAAACACTTGCCAGATTTTAAAGATATACCAAAAAAATTAAATCAATTGTTCACAATTGTACAACTGGAAAATTGCCAGTAAAAGCACTTCAGGTATAGCTAGCCCAAGTTATTCAAGTCATAAAAGCACGTCTTCAATGTGTATGTGCAATGTAAACCTTAAAAGCACATGCAGCAAGTAGGAGCTCTGATTATACACTTTCTCTAGGTACAGGTTCAGTTTAAACACAAATATTACCACAGAAATTCAGTAAAGTCACTAGCTACTTATAGAGCCTCTGCAAAAAACAATAGAGCAGTCTGTGCAGAATCAGAATTTTGCAGCAGGTCATTCAGTTACACAAAAAACAGTAAAAGATCCATACAATGAAGAAACATACACTATGTCACACCAGGTCAGCCAAGGGGGGAAGAGAGAGGGAAATCCTAAGCACCTAGATTTGAAAATGATGCCTGTACTGAATTGTAGCAGTTTAACCTGTTTGAGGAAAGAGGGGGGTGGGGTAGTTTTGAACACAAAAACGACTTTAACAAGTGCAAGCAGAAAAATAAGTACAATTTTCAGCCCAAATAAGCTTTTTTTAAAACACAAACACTAGAAAATCGCATTGTAGGTGAAATTAGCAAACAACAGCAAGAAAATGCAGAAAAATGATACTTAATCAATCCAGGGTCTCTCTTTTGTCACTCTGCTGCTGTAGAACTCTGCAGGACACCACGAGGAGCTTGCTGAGCTGTATACAAGTGCAAAACTGCGCAAATGCGGGTTTTATAGCAGGGAGATGAAAGAGATAGAAATTAGTCCAAAATGGCCAATAAACTACTAGTTGCTGGGCTGAGACCACTCCTCCAGGGACAGATAGGCTGCTCAAAGCTCCTCACTCTCACTGGTGAATAGAGAAACTTCTTTCTATCCAAGTAAGGTATGAGCAACACAGGAACTTGTACCACAGCCCTGAATTCAGCAGAACCTGAAAACTGGACTAGACTAGCTTAGAAAAGCTGGGAAACAAGAATATATATATATATTTTTTTTTCACAAAAATACAGTAACTTTACACTACACTTTAAATGCACAGAAAAGGCTAGCACACTTGAGTGTGTAGCCTACAACAGTTAAACAGATGATTTGAACACAAAAATGACTTTAACAAGTGCAAGCAGAAAAATAAGTACAATTTGCAGCCCAAATAAGCTTTTTTTAAAACACAAAAACGCTAGAAAATCGCGTTTTAGGCGAAATTAGCAAACAACAGCGAGAAAATGCAGAAAAATGATACTTAATCAATCCAGAGTCCCTCTTTTGTCACTCTGCTGCTTTAGAACTCTGCAGGACACCACGAGGAGCTTGCTGAGCTGTATCATTTAACACATTTAACACTTTGGGTGACTTTCAGTATTGCAATATTGAGATTTTTTTTCTTTATTTATTTTACTTTACTGTGCTACGTCAGATTAGAATGATAATTCAGGTTGCGTATTTACTTGCCTGCATTAACTGTGTTGAATTGAATTATTATGCAGTTTAGGTTCCATATGTTATTAGTTATTTGAGAATGCGTAACTTGTACATTGCACCCTGACTTGAGAATTAACGTTCTCCAGCAGGGTGTTAAGGTACAGGTAATACCTGCTGAAAAGCAAGTTTACTGATTCATAGCAGCAGATCAAACGGTGAAGAAAGCAAATGGTCACCATTTTTCCACACACTAAACAGCACTTTGCGGCTTAGAAAGCATGTACCCATGTGTGTGTGTGTGTGTGTGTGTGTGTGTGTGTGCGTGTGTATATATATGTGCATGGGTGTATGCATGTGGGTGCTTACATGCATGTATATGAGAGACAGACACAGAAAGAGAGTAGAGTATAAGTGAGAGACAGTGAGAGGGACAGAGACAGAGCTGACTGCAACAGGAAGTCCATCAGCACATTTTCATTAAAGAATAAGAACTATGAAAATCTTAAGTATGGCATTATTGACTGACATTAATCCTCAGTGATTTACCAGACACATAGCTATAAGTGCAGCACTGTATGGCAAACTCAGTGACAGTAAAGCAGTTGTAATACCTTGAATCCCGTGATTTCTTTTTTCATTTATTTGCTCAAAATGAGACATCTGAGATTTATTAATTCAGCAAAATAGCTGCAACCTCTTCTGTGTGTCTGCCTGTCTGTGCATGTGTCTCCGTCTGTGCTTCTTGAATGTTGGTTTCTACAAATAAATAGACTTCCTCAAGAAAAGTACCTCTTTACCCCTTTTTAAGCACAACCTGGATAACTGGATGGGAAATAGAAAATACATCCCTGGGATTCCACCCGTGTCCCTGCTGGACAGGGGCATCGGGTGCTTTTTTGTCTAAACATGGGCTAAACTCTTGGCTAGGCTTATAAGGGCCTCAGGGCCAATAGCCTAGTAACTTCCTATGATCCTGTGTGTGAGTTTGCCTGTCTGTGCATCTGATTTTGTGTGTGTATGTGTGTGTGTGTGTGTGTGTGTGTGTGTGTGTGTGTGTGTGTGTGTGTGTGTGTGTGTGTGTGTGTGTGTGTGTGTCTGTGTGTGCGTGTGCGTGTGTGTGTGTGTGTGTTTTATTTGCTATGTCGGTAGGTTTGTCAATTTGGCATTGCCTAAAAAGGCTCTAAGGGGTGGATAAAGTTTTAGCCAATATTTGGAAGCTTAGTGAAGAAAGGTGCAGACCATCCTTTGCAAAGCAACATGGTCTGTTAATCATGTCCTCCCATGCTGACAAATATTGAATTCAGTCAATTTTTGTTCATATTGTGGCATCATCCTTGGTGAAGTTAGAATGCTGCTCAGTGCAAGGCACACACCTGCCTGAGACACACATTCATAGAGATCAACAAATTCTCTCTTCATATACTCCAGGGAAGTATGTCTTAGGTCCATGAAATACCTACTTGCACAACCCCCCCTAACTATTAATAGGGAATAAGTCCAGGCACCACTTGCTAAGGCCAAAAACACATCCTTATTGGGCCCTAACAATAGCCCAGGATGCCTTCTAAATAGTGGAAACATGACCTATCAGGACCACTTGAGTTACTTTTCAACTACAACCTTAAAACAGGCTTTATACCCTGAGAGTGGAGGACTGTAATCATTATCCCACTTTACAAGGGTGGACCATCAACCAGCCTCAGAAACTACAGACCTATTAGTCTGACTAGTCTTTAATATGTAAAGTCATGAAATGAATTATCATGGAAATGATCAGTAAGGACATAGGCAACCTTCATACACTGGACCCAACCTAGTTTGGCTTTGTCAAGAGAATGTCATGCCTACTAAACCTGGTGGACTTCTTTGAGAAAGTTACCAAGGTAATGGATTAGGGGAAAATGGTACATACTACATACCTGGACATGGCCAAGGCATTTGATCCAGTACCCCACTTGGGTGTAGTTGACAGACTTACTGAAATGGGCATAATCCCGTACATAACTCACTAGATTTGCAGCTAACTCAAAGGCAGGACCCAGGAAGTCAGGACTGATAAGACTGCTTCCACTAAGAAACGTGTGATCAGTAGTGAAACTCAGGTCTTAGTGCTGGAACTGGTCCTACTTGCTATCTACTTCTCTGAGGTAAAGGTTAATGTCAAGGGCCTTTGGCTGACCAAATTTGCAGATGACTACAAATTGGAAGCTATCATAGATTCCTTCCATAACACAAGCATCTTAGAGGAGGGTCTAACACAAACGAATGATGCCAAAGTCAAGGATTAAAACTCAGTACCAAGAAATGCATTATAGTGCCTTTTGGAAAAACTGCTACCTAGACTAATTACTCCATCGATAAGACACCCCTAAGAGTTGTAGTCAGGAATCTGAAAACATATTTAGACAGCAATTTTTCCTTTGACCAATATGCAGCCAAGACATGCAGAAAATCATTCTATGTTGCCCAACTTATAAGTAAGGGGATGGCAGCCAGGTCCAAGGAAGCCATAGTGCCAGTATATTCAGCCCTTATCAGATCCATCACAGTGGCAGATCCAGGACATATGTGGATAGGGGAGTTGTAGTCATACTGTAGTATATAGTTACATTTCTCGGTACTTTCATCCCTCATTTCTGTTTCTTGTTCTGCATATTTAGAAATGCATATATGAGACTAAGAACAGTGTTCTTCAAAAACCAAGTAAATGTCATACAGACATTAAAGCATAAAAGAAATGTTTGTATTCTAAGTATTAGGTTTAGCCCAAAAAGATCATTCTTGACTGCCTCCCCTCCGACCTGCCAACACCATCTGGTTGATTTCTGTTTTTGTGCTTCCAAACACTGTCGTACTGTCCAGTTGTTTTCTTCCATCCATTTAACGTACTGTAACTTCCTAAGACCACAGTGACATAGCTGAATTAAGCCTGCGGTCTAGGGGGACACTAGGACCCAAAAGCCACAGAATGCTAAAAACTCTTTAGGCATATTTTAGAGATTTTTTCCCCAACCTTTTGATCTAATGATGACATGAACAAAAATCTTCACTAAAGAAAGAATTTCAGATTTATTTTCTTTAAAGGAAAAAATAAGTTGTGTCTGAGGCTTAATGATCAAAGCTGGCAAAAATAGTTTAAACTGAAATGACAAATTCATACAAGGATACTTAAATCATACATGGGAATAGTGGCTGCCTCCCTACCCCTAAAAGATGATAGCCACCTTCTATGCACCCCTCTGGTGTTACTCTGGGATGCAAGTGAAATAACAAATGGCCACAATCATATATTTCAAGTTGTTGCTGTTATACATATATATATAACTCCTCAGCCCTACTGTCGCTCATCCGGTCAGGATAAAACAGATGAACAGTTGTGGGCTCAGTTCAACCAGCTTTATTACACACAAACACATCAGGAATGAGGCTTAGTAACTCAAACTTAAATAAACATGAACAGACTGACTACTACAATCATAGATGTTAACACTTTTGCCGTTCTCTCAAAATGGCACTACTGCCTGCATGTGCTGACTTTTTATATGAACATGCCTACATCTGTAAGTGCTTCTTAAAGTTACATACACACACTCTGTTCTACATCCTTCCTGTTTGAGAAATAGATCATATACCAAATGACAGTATTCATCGATATGCAATTACACAGAAATTATCTTTTGACATGCAATTATACACAACTATTTCTTTGAGATGCAGTCATACAAAATTAGACATATATAAAACTATCATGTCCAGGTTGCTGTGTATTTTACACTAGGTCTAGAAATACAACCTGATCGTGTAACATAAAAATCAGAATTGGATCTAGCAACATGGACTGTCTTCAAGGAACGTTCAACTCTGGGGACAACTGGGACATCATCAGGAATGGGAATGGATACTGAGACATGTTCTTCAGTATGAACATTGTCAGGGTTGCTCTAAGATCTAGAGTCTGTATCACACGTATGATGCTGTGATATCATTTGAGACACAGGAAGAAGATGGGTCTATATTATATTTTCAAATGTTTCAAACATCGAACACCATATGGTCGACACCATGTGAGCGATGTTTGAAATTTCAAAAATATAATAAAAAAAAATAAACAACTATACTTACCTAAACTCTGCGCCCCCCCACACCTCCGCTACTTAAATATTCCTACTCCGAGATCGCACTGCATTGAAGTACAGGGAAAATATTCCCTATGGCGATTTCTGTGTTATGTACATGACGTTTCGACCAATCGGGTTCGCTCAGTACGCATTCGCCGTTTACAATTTTCGATCATGTGATAGGAACCCGAAGAAGATGCCTGTGGTTTCTCCTGTATTCTGTACCCTCAGATTCCACTAAATAGGATCTTGGCTTGGCACATATGCCTCTCACTTGACAAATTCGATCAAAGCCGTTCGCCGTTTGCATCCTCGCTGTCTCTCCTTTTAATGGACAAAGAAATCTGCTTGTTTTATCATAGCGGGACTTCTGAAAGGAACACTTCTTAAAGAGTTGGGGTTTGATTGCTCTGTTGTTTTTAGCATTAGGCACCAACAAACTAGAACTGATAGGCAAGGTTGTTTGCCTAGATAGAAATCTCTGAGCAGGCAAGCTAAGTAGGTTGTCACATGGTATATTTCTGAGATTAAGCAAATTCAAGAAGATATCAGTATTGTCATGTGCAGCAGGTAAGGGTGATAAAGGATAATGAGGGAAACATACTCACAAGCGAAGAGAGTGTGTTGAGCAGATGGAAAGAGTACTTTGAGGGGCTGATGAATGAAGAGAATGAGAGGGAGAGAAGGTTGGATGATGTGCGGATAGTGAATCATGAAGTGCAGTGGATTAGCAAGGAGGAAGTAAGGATAGCTATGAAGAGGATGAAGAATGGAAAGTCTGTTGGTCCAGATGACATACCTGTGAAAGCATGGAGGTGTTTAGGTGAAGTGGCAGTGGAGTTTTTAACTAGATTGTTTAATGAAATCTTGGAAAGTGAGAGGATGCCTGAGGAATGGAGAAAAAGTGTTTTGGTACTGATTTTTAAGAATAAGGGTGATGTGCAGAGCTGTAGTAACTACAGAGGGATTAAATTGATCAGTCACAGCATGAAGTTATGGGAAAGAGTAATGGAAGCTAGGTTAAGAAGGGAGGTGATGATTAGTGATCAGCAGTATGGTTTCATGCCAGGAAAGAGCACTACAGATGCAATGTTTGCTTTGAAAGTGTTGATGGAGAAGTACAGAGAATGTCAGAAGGAGATGCATTATGTCTTTGTGGATTTAGAGAAAGCATATGACAGGTTGCCTAGAGAGGAGTTCTGGTATTGTGTGAGGAAGTTGGGAGTGTCAGAGAAGTATGTAAGTGTGGTACAGGATATGTACGAGGGTAGTGTGACAGCGGTGAGTTCTGCGGTGGGAGTGACAGATGCGTTTAAGGTGGAGGTGAGATTACATCAAGGTTCAGCTCTGAGCCCTTTCTTATTTGTAATGGTGATGGACAGGTTGACAGACGAGATCAAACAGGAGTCCCCGTGGACTATGATGTTTGCAGATGACATTGTGATCTGTAGTGAGAGTAGGGAACAGGTGGAGCAGACCCTGGAGAGGTGGAGATATGCTCTAGAGAGAAGAGGAATGAAGGTCAGCAGGACTAAGACAGAATATATGTGTATGGATGAGAGGGATGATAGAGGAATGATGAGGATGCAGGGAGTAGATGTGGCAAAGGTGGATGAGTTTAAATACTTGGGATCAACAGTTCAGAGTAATGGTGAGTGTGGAAGAGAGGTGAAGAAGGAAGTACAGGCAGGATGGAGTGGGTGGAGAAGAGTGTCAGGAGTGATTTGTGACAGACGAGTACCAGTAAGAGTGAAAGGGAAGGTCTACAAGAGGGTAGTGAGACCAGCTATGTTATATGGGTTGGAGACAGTGGCATTGACAAAAAGGCAGGAGTCAGAGCTTGACATGGCAGAGTTGAAGATGTTAAGATTTGCACTGGGTGTGATGAGGATGGACAGGATTTGGAATAAGTATATTAGAGGGTCAGCCCAGGTTGGAAGGTTTGGACACAAAGCCAGAGATGCAAGATTACGTTGGTTTGGACATGTGCTGAGGAGGGATGCAGAGTATATTGGGAAAATGATGCTAAGGATGACACTGCCCGGTAACAGGAAAAGAGGAAGGCCTAAGATAAGGTTTATGGATGTGGTGAGAGAGGACATGCAGGTGGTTGGTGTGACAGAGCAAGATGCAGAGGACAAGAAGAAATGGAAACAGTTGATCTGCTGTGGTGACCCCTGACGGGAGCAGCTGAAAGAAGAAGAAGATCAGTATTGTCACGCTTTGACCTCTCTAGTAATTGCTTTGCACTCTGTGCTACACATTCCGCAAGGCTATTTGACTGTGGGTATTCTGGGCTACTAGTAACATGGATAAAGTCCCACTCTTTTGCAAATTTCTGAAACAATTGACTGGTATACTAGGTACCTTTGTCAGAAATAACTTTATGTGGACTACCATGGACTGAGAAATGACGTTTCATCTTAGTAATAACAGCACTGGGCATTAGGTTAGGTAGCAAATCGATTTCAAACCAGTTCAAATAAGAGTCTACCAACACTAAGTAATGCTGATTGTCCCACTCAAATATGTCAGTGGCTACTGCTGACCAAGGTAGTTCAGGAATCTGGCTTAGCTGAAGTGGCTGTTTTGCAAATGTGGTTTAGTACTATTGCATACTGCAGAAGATGAAAGTACTTTATCAATATCCTTTGATATAGAAGGCCAAAATACTAGTCCTCTTGCTCTTCTTTTGGTAGAATCAGAACCTGGGTGGCCACAATGCAAAATCTGAAGGTATTCATGTTGTGATCTTTGAAAATGATACCATCTTCCATCGGCATCTCATCTCTGTATGAAAAATAAGGTTGTACTTCTGGCGGTACAAAGGATTGCTTTGACGTCCATCCAACATTGATGAAGTGGTTGAGCTTCTGCAAAATTGGATCAGTGTTTATATGATCTCTTAGCTCATCAAGTCTTGTGTTAGAAAAATTGTGTACTTCCATGACATCAAAGTCAAAATTCCCTGCATCAAGCTGTTCTGTAGTATTTCTGGGTGATCTGGATAAGGTATCAACCAGATAAAGAAGTTTGCCTTTTGCATAGACCATTTTGAATTTATACTTTTGTAATCTGAGCATCATTTTTTGTTGTCTTGCTGGAGTGGTATGCATAGGCTTCTTTAAAATAGTGACTAGAGGTTGATGATCAGTTTCGACCTGGATAGCTCGGCCATAAGTATAATCATGGAACTTTGAACATGCAAACATGATTGCCAAAAGTTCCTTCTCAATTTGAGCGTACTACATTTCAGTTTGAGTAAGAGTTCTAGATGCATAGGCAGTAGGTCTGCTCTCTTTAAGTATAACTGCTCCAAGACCGAACTTTGAAGCATCACAGGAAAGAACTGCTGGTTTGTGGACATCATAGTATCTTAATGTAGGCAGACTGGCAATTTGTTGTTTGAGATTATCAAATGCTCTCTGGTGTTGTTCTAACCATGACCAGGCAATATTTTTGTGTGTTAGCTCTCTTAAAGGTGCTGATAACTCACTAAAGTCAGGAATACATTTGCCCAAATAGTTAACCATACCAAGAAAATGCTGTAGGGATTGGACATTGTTTGGAGCTGGCATCCCAAGAATGGCTGCTTGTTTAGGAGAGTCTGGTTGTAAGCCTGTACTGGTAAGTAAATGACCTGCATAAGTAAATTCTTGTAGTCTGAATTTACATTTTAGAGGATTAAGCTTCAAGTTCACCTACCGCCCTCTGTCCAGAACCTTCCTGAGGTTTTTGTTATGCTCTACTTCACCGTTACCTCCAACCAGTAAATCAGCAACTATTATAACACTTAGATAGCCCAACACAATTTGCTTCATTGCATGCTGAAAGAATTCACTGGCAAAATTTATTCCAAAAGGCATCCTGAGAAATCTGTATCTACCAAACGGTGTGCTGAATGTAGTCAGTAGTGAAGATTTGTGATCAAGCATTACTTGCCAAAATGAACTCTTTGCATCTAGGACTGAAAAAACAATGGCATTTGGTATGATGGCGGCAACCTCCTCAACTGTACACATAGAATGATGAGGTCTCTTTAATGCCTTGTTCAAGTCTCTTGGGTCAATGCATATTCTGATTTCATCTGAATGTTTCTTATGAGCAGCTACCATGGAAGACACCTACTCAGTCGGTTCTGTGACTGGACAAATCACACCTTGCTGCACCATTTTCTCTACCTGAACCTTGACTTTGTCTTGCATAGCTATTGGAACTCTCCTTGCTGGTCTAACCACTACTTCCATGTTGTACAGAACTGGAACTTTGCCTAACTTGTCATTGAAAACATCAGCATATTCTGAGAAAATAGCATCACTGAAGCTGGAACTGGGACATGTGCTTACATGATGTACTTCTTTGGTAACAGAAAGCAGTTTCATTCTCAAACTATCTCTGAGACCTAATAATGATCACACAGGTCTTCTGACTACATAACATTGCTAGCTATAACTGTTCCCAGCCGAATACCATGAAAGCACTACTGAGCCTTTGGTTTGAATCTCTTCACCTCCATAAGCAACAAGCTTTACACAATTAACCAAATTAAGTTGCTTACCAGCTCTCAATCTAGCAAATGTTTTTGCTGACATCACATTACACTTTGAACCAATGTCTACTTTGAGCTCCGTGGGTGTACCATTGATCAGGACAGTACAAAATACTTCATTCTTTGCCAATAGATGTACTGCATTAACCTTTTCACTGACCACTGATACACCATCTTCATAGAAAGTAGGGTTGTAGCTTTCTATGTTATCAACTTGCTTTTTTTGAGTGACCTTTCTTAGTAACTAAATGAGGCTTGCTTGATTTACAAAACTTCTGAAAATGGTTCCATTTTTCACATTTGTGGCATTGCTGACCAAATGCTAAGCACTTCTCTCTTTTAGACTCATGGTTGGCACCACAATTACAACAGTTAACAATAAGACGTGACTTGGGCTGGGCTGACTAACCCTTATACTGCACTGAGCATGTCCATTTTGCTAAGCTAGGCTTGGAACTTGCTAGAAAGTTAAGGGTCCTCCCTAGGTAACCCGCAGGGGTTGCAGCTGTCATGTGCTTACGCCTGCTTCGGTTTGCCACATGCTGCATGCTGTCAACATTCACTCTAGAGGCTGCTGAAACTAAGCTCTTGTCACTTGTAAGCATACTTGTGTGCCTTTCTGTGAACTCATGGATTTGACAAATCTCTATGGCTTTGCTCAATGTTAAATCATTGTCACAAAGCAAAATCTTTCTCAGAGCAACACTATTAACACCACATACAAGCCTGCCCTTTATTAATTCATTTTTCAAATCACCAAATCTGCACGTTTTAACTTTATTTCTCAAGTCAGTGATATAAGCTGCAAAAGTTTCACCTGGCTTTTGGTCTCTTGTATAAAACAGGTGCCTCTCTAATATAACATTTGTCTGGGGATTGTACATTTCTCTAAATTTATGCTTCATGCACTCAGGGTCTTCTCTTAATTCAGCCGGTGCAACAATATGTCAGTTTTCCTTTTCTCCTGCATATACTGCAAGTGCATACAAAAATGAACACTCTCTTTCAATGGCCTCTGACCCAGCTACATTAAGCAAAATGAATGCCCTTGCATGTGCATCTTTGTCAGAAATAGCTGCTTGTATGAAAATATCGTATTCCTGCTCAAATACTCTCCAATTCTCTGCAATATTATGATCAAACACAAGTGGACTGGGTCTGCAAAACGCCTCTGCCATATCAACACACAAGTAGTGAAGGTGCTTGGAATTTTATACACAAATATATGCCAGAACTTTATGCAGAACTTATAATTATGCCCAATAGCACAAAACCTCTTTGAAACAACTGCACATTGCATCGTAGCACAAGAACACTTTAAAATCACTGTACTCTGTGAAATCACTCATTATCACTGTAAGAAATAGTTTGAAATCACTGTACTTTGCAAACAAACTGTACACAGCACAGGAACCTTTCAAAATGGCTGTACTTTACGAAATAACTCTGTACAGTATAAGAAACACTTTGAAAGAGCGGCACTCTGCGAATAAATGCAGACAGCACAAAAAACGTTTTCAAAATGGCTGTACTTTGCACTTTGCAAAATAACTGTACTTTGCACACAGCAAACTCTTTGAAATAATTGCACCGTAATAAAGCAGACACTCTGCAAACACTTTGCACATTCTGAGATACTTCTAACAAATCTAGTTATGCTTTGAATGGCTTCTGTCAATGCGAAATAATAGTTTATGCCCGATAGACGGCCTTTTACTAAAAACATGCAGTTGCCTTGCTCTTTAAGCTTATTTTGCCCTTTTATTGTACTCGTTATGCCCATTTAACCTCTTGTCATGCTCATTATACTTTTCTTGTGCTTGTTTTACTTTAAACATGCTTGTTATGCAAACCAAAGGTAATTCTGAGCCTCATATGAATATTTCTGATAGTTTTATCAAATATCATGGTTTGGAACATTTCTTTTAATTAATAATGTGTGTTGTCTCTTTCATTTGATTAATAAAGTGTTTTGTGTTACTCGTTTAATTAGTAATGCATTTTGTACCTTATGAATACTGTTTCATTTCCTTTGCAAAATAAATCATTTGTGCAAGTTTTGGTTACCTTAAGTTCGTTTCTGGCCCTTCTGATCATTTGAGCACTGTTATCTCCCTACCTGCTCAATATACATTCACCGTCAGCTCTGCACCTCATGGTCAACTCTGCACTTCGTGGCCTGAAGAAGTTGCACACTCAATCCCAGTTCTGACACCATGTACTCATCCGGTCATAATAAAATAGATGAACAGTTGTGGGTTCAGTTCAAGCAACTTTATTACACACAAACACATCAGGAATGAGGCTTAGTAACTTAAATAAACTTATAAACGGACTGACTACTATACTCATATATGTTAACACTCTGGTTGTTCTCTCAAAATGGCACTGCTGCCTGCATGTGCTCACTATTTATAAGCATGTGCCTACATCTGGAAATGCTTCTTAAAGTTACACACACTCTGTTCTACACCTACCCTCAGAACACAGTCATCTTCTGTGTACCCATCTGGTATCAGACTGGGCTAAAAGTGAATGAACAATATGCCAAATAAAATAGTTCAACTTGATGCTGTCTGTTGTATATGTTCAACATGCCTTCATATTTCTATCCCCAAAAAACAATCACTTACATACATATCTGATGTCTGACTGTGAAGAATATAAAAAAAAAAAACTGATTACATTAATATAATCCAGCATGTTTTCTTAGTCAGTACACTCTTCGGACATGGTATAGTGACCTTATGTGCAAACCTCTGAGGTATAATTGTGAGAAACTTAAAGAATTAATGAGCACACCATCTCCAAATTCCACATAAGCTATAGCAACCTTTTGTGTTCACCACTAAGCAAGGTTGGTTTTAAACTGGGAGAGATTGAAGGCAGAGGTTTTAAGATAGGGCCCCTCTACTAAGCCTGTCTCAAAATTGCCTTATACAGTTGGAAGTGTGGAGGTTGTCAGGCCTTTAAAAACTCTGAGAATATAGAAACTCTGCTGCATTTTCTGCCTTAAGTTTTAAAGATAAATACTTGTAAACTGTCTTTATTACTGTTGTCCAAAACAGTTACATTTGTGCCCACTAATTTTATGTGTGACCACAAATTGGTGGCATTATTTTTCTGCGCGTGTGCACACACACACATGCGCGTGCACGCACCCACACTACTGATTTACATTGCACACTTACTGTACTTGCTGTCAGCAAACTGGAGGAAAACCACTTCACCTATTGCATGTCTTTGGTGTTTTGGTAGAAACCAGAGTATCTGGATAAAACCCACACAAAGACAAAGAAGGACATGGAGACTCCACAAAGATGGAGCCACTGCCAAGATCAGAAAACCAAACACTGTGAGTCTGCAATGCTACTCATAGATCCTTTAACATACATCCTACTCAGACCTAAAAAGATATGCAATTGTGTGCGATGCTGAGGTTCAAATGTGATGGAAAGTAAATGAAATTATGGCCAACTGGTTGCCACCACCACACACAAATATACAAAAGTTGATAAAATTAATAATTTTTTTTCCACATATCACAATAAATAATGCTGGGTTACTACTATTGATAACTGCTCAGTGAACTAATTAAACACTTCAGCTAAGAACTTCAACAGAAAAGTGTTAGCACCTAAAGTATCAAGTATTAACAACAAAACACATTTAATATATTAATTTTATGCCAGATGTGACCCCAGACGAATGAGATAAAACTTTAAGGACAAAAAAATGCTAATGCACAGCAGTGTTATTTTAGTCTTCCATGAGAAAGCTCTTGAAATGGTTTGCAGACTGTTTTAACAGATCAGGCAGTTTTCACATAAGAAATGCATTTTTCACTGAAAAATGTCAGTCAACATGCATTTTCATTTACTTTTTACTGCAGCTGTCTGAAGCTGAATGCAGTGAACATTTATCTGTAAGGATTTGTTTGCTGTTCATGATGACAGACCTGATTTTCCTACTGAATTGATAATATTTCAGACATACCTCTCAACTGTACATATTTTTGCAGAATGTCCAGATTTTGGCCTCATATTTTGGTCCATTTTGCATAAAATTGTAGTTTTCTGGCAAATTAGTGGCAAACCATTCAAGATTGAAGTTAGAAAATAATGACAGACATTTGAGTTTCAGATTCATATCCTTCAGAAAATTCAAGCTAATGCAAAACCTGTTATTCTATCAACTTTCTAAGTTTGTAAGAGCACTAATTAAAAATTGTCCTTATTTTTAGGCCCTTGTCCCATTTTATTTATGGCTTTGTCCAGATTTCTTGCTCTAAGAAGTTGAGCGGTATGATTTCAGAATGGCGTGCAGTATCATTCTGCATACCTGCATACATTTAAAACAGTACCAAAACAAAAGCAAGGACAGTTTAATGAGCAGTGAAGTGGTTGAAGAAGCTATAAATGAGTTAAACAAAAAAACACCTTTAAAATGTATTGACTGTAGAAAATTAATCTCAGCATTCAGTCTTCAGCTGTATTACTCATACATATCATTTTGATGAAAGAAGAAACCTTTGACACTTCCACTGCTGACACTGAACGTGCTTACATGTAAAGATTCCTTTCCATGCTGTGATAAAAACATTGTAGAAATTATATACAAGTTGAAATCTTGACTATAGAAGGGCAGGATTAAAAACTGCAGTTGATGAGCTCATTTTTGTTCATTTGTTAACTGGGTGAGCACAATGGACAGGAGTCCGTTTTCAGGGTCAGCCTAGGAGGAATTTTTGATTAAGTGAGTTTCTAAGAGTCACGCAGTAAGCAAATGGAGGTGGAAGAAATCAAAATGTAAGAATGAAACAAACAGTGATGGGCTGTCTGACCTCAGTTAAAAAACTGACAAATTCTGTCTTTTGAAAATTATGTCTGCCAGGACTACATAAAACCAATGACTGACTGGGTAAAAGCTATATAATACAGTTAATGTAAAAGCAGAAAACCTACAATGAAAATTATAAAAAAACAAGAGGGTGGATCATAAACAAAAGTGACCCTCCCCCCATACTGAAATCTACTTGTATTTGATTCTAATATGGCAGTCAGTAATTATTAAAGCAACAAACATCTTTGAGCTGCAACAAGTATACAGAATGCCAGCCCTCCTCAAGTAAGCAAAGGTATGTAGGTGTCATTGTATAGTAAACATGAGGCCATTGCTGCTAGGATAAACGTAGGCTCTCTAGGTGAGGACACTAGGCACGACCTAAAGAATGAATGTATGAATGAATGGAAACAGTATCAGAGAACAATAGGTGTTAAACAATGGTAGGAAATGTTTTTGTGTGTGTGTGTGTGCGTGTGTGTGCGTGTGTGTGTGCGTGTGTGTGCGTGTGTGCGTGTGTGTGTGTGTGTGTGTGTGTGTGTGTGTGTGTGTGTGTGTGTGTGTGTGTGCGAGTGCTTGTGTGTGTGTGTGTGTGTGAGTGTGTGCGTGTGTGCGTGTGTGTGTGTGTCTGTGTGTGTTTGTGTGTGTGTCTGTGTCTGTGTGTGTGTCTGTGTCTGTGTGTGTGTACTTTAGGGGTTCTACACTACAAAAGGTTAAAGCTGTGAGCTGCTGATGGCTTTTTTCATTCAGTCTCATCTTCCACATGCATAACACATTACTGAAACCTTACCTGACCAGAGCACTGCTTCCCTGTCTTGTTTCCATTCACATTCATTGGTGTCTATATATAATGTATTTAAAGCCAATATTCAGCACTGAGCAGTGCCATGTTGATGATATGACTTACCAGACACTTTCTACATCTTCTTTCCCACCTTTGCAATCACGTATGATCAGCTGCAGTTGCAGCTCCAATAACATCTGTGAGTACGGACTGATGATGCAATGGCAACGAGAAGGAAGCAAGTGCATGTGTCAAAGGGATAGCAGTCTGCATTAGATCTTTAGAAAATCGTGTGTTTTCCAGAAATAAGACAGGGGAAAGGGTTTTTATGTAAAAAGAAACCCCCCTTTTTTATCTGCCTACTGGACTGGGATTTTATTCCAGAGTGAAGGGAGCCTCTGGGTTATGAATCTGTCCCTCCAGCATGTCCTATTTATTTCAGTGCTGAGGTTCAAGTCTCCGTGTAGCTCGATGGGATTTGGATTTTCTGAGGTGCAGCATGTCCATTAATTCCGGGTTGGACATGGCTTTATCGTCAGGCACAGATCACCTCTGAGCAGGCGGTATGCCACTGAGTAGAGTTGGAGTTTCTTTCACCGGGCAGCATATGGCATCTGTTTGAGCCCTTTGATCCTCTTGGTGAGGTACTTTTGGGGTCTTTCCAGTTGCTGCAGGTGTCTGTAAGGTACATCCCAAAAGGGGCATTGTACTCAATTATGGGCCTGATGAGGGATGAGTAAAGAGGCACGATGACCTCCCTTGATCTAGATGTGAATCTCTTCATGATTAGGTGGGCTATATAAAATGTTCTCTAACCACTTTGGCCACGTGGTTGTCAAATGAGAGATTGCTATCAACTTGGGTCCCCAGGTCCCTAATTACTTCTTCTGTACTTAATGGATTACCACCTATGTGGTAATTTGTGGGCACTTTGTTTTGCCAAAGGGATGACTATACACTTTTTGGCGTTTAGCTTGAGGCCATGGCTCTGGCACCAGTTGTTTGTTTCTATGAGGCCCTTTTGGAGGATGCTTGTGTTGGCTGGAGAGTCGATTATGGCCCAGTTTGCAGTCATCTGCGAACTTGGTCAGCCACAGTCCTTCCGGGTTGGCCTGTACCTCCGAGAAATATATACCGAACAAGAGAGGTCCCAGGACTGAGCCTTGTGGGACGCCACTTGTAACTGGTTTGGAGTCTGACATGGCTCCATCAATTCTAACCATGTGGGTTCTGTCCTTGAGCCAGTTTGCAACCCATCTAGTGACATAGGGGTTTATATTTAAGCTGGTGAGCTTATCTATAATGCCCCAGTGGGGTATTGTATCAAAGGCTTTTGTGAGGTCCAGGTAGGCTGTGTGGACCACCTTCCCTGTCAATGGCCTTGGTGACTGTTTCAAAGAAATCAACCAGGTTTAAGAGGCAGGATCTGCCCTTAACAAAGCCGAACGGGTAGGATCCAGTGTCTGTAGTCCCCAATATCTTTATTTATGAGGTCCATGATGATCCTTTCCATAGCTTTGCAGACCAAGCTAGTCAGGCTTATGGGGCGATAGTTTCCAGGATCCATTGAGGCACCACCTTTGTGGAGAGGGACCACTGTTGCTGTACACCACTCTTTGGGTACACATCCTGTAGGAAGGCTGAGATTGAACAGTAGTTTTATGTTTGGGTTTAGCTCTTCTTGGAGTTCATGTAGGCGCAGCCGGGACACCGCCTGGTCCCATTGATGCTGTATTTTTGCTTTGGAGAGGAGGCTCTTACCTGAGCATCTGAGATGTCAGGGGCAGCACTCTGCTGGGATAGATATTTGCCCTTTGGTGGGAGGGAGAAGTTTGCTGAACCTGTCAGCTAGGATGTTGGCAATGTCTGTGGGTTCGTGTATTTTTGTCATTTTGGACTAATTCTGAGCATATCTGGGAATTACACCCAGGTTCCTAACATAACTAAAGAAAGCCTTGTGATTATCCTTAGTGTCCTGTGCAATTTTTCTCTCAAGCTGGCCTTAGACGATTTTATGAGTGCCGTAGTTTTTGCTAATACTTCAGAGATGCCTTCCCTTTGGATTTTGTTATCATTAGTAGTCCTCCTTCTTGATAGTTGTTTATGGCTGGTGTACTCATCACACTGATCTTTATAAAGAAGAACTTTGCGCTTCCACTCTTTTTGCTGGAAGATTTTGTCTTCATGTAGTTATCTGGTCCTCCATTCCTATGCTGTCCGATATTTGTGTGTAACAAGTTGAAATTTGGGGATCTATAGAAGGGAGGTTAAACCCCCCCCCCCCCCCCCCCCCCCCCCCCCCCCCCCCGGGGGGGGGGGGGGGGGGGGGGGGGGGGGGGGGGGGGGGGGGGGGGGGGGGGGGGGGTGGATCATAAACAAAAGTGACCCTCCCCCCATACTGAAATCTACTTGTATTTGATTCTAATATGGCAGTCAGTAATTATTAAAGCAACAAACATCTTTGAGCTGCAACAAGTATACAGAATGCCAGCCCTCCTCAAGTAAGCAAAGGTATGTAGTTGTCAGTGTATGGTAAACATGAGGCCATTGCTGCCTAGGATAAACATAGGCTCTCTAGGTGAGGACACTAGGCACGACCTAAAGAATGAATGTATGAATGAATGGAAACAGTATCAGAGAACAATAGGTGTTAAACAATGGTAGGAAATGTGTGTGTGTGTGTGTGTGTGTGTGTGTGTGTGTGTGTGTGTGTGTGTGTGTGTGTGTGTGTGTGTGTGTGTGTGTGTCTGTGTGTGTGTGTGTGTGTGTGTGTGTGTTTATGTGTCTGTGCATGGTGTGTGCATGTGTCTGTGAGTGTGTGTGTGTGTGTGTGTGTGTGTGTGTGTGTGTGTGTGTGTGTGTGTGTGTGTGTGTGTGTGTGTGTGTGTGTGTGTTTGTGCGTGTGCGTGTGCGTGTGCGTGTGTGTGTGTGTGTGTGTCTGTGTCTGTGTGTGTACTTTAGGGGTTCTACACTACAAAAGGTTAAAGCTGTGAGCTGCTGATGGCTTTTTTCATTCAGTCTCATCTTCCACATGCATAACACATTACTGAAACCTTACCTGACCAGAGCACTGCTTCCCTGTCTTGTTTCCATTCACATTCATTGGTGTCTATATATAATGCATTTAAAGCCAATATTCAGCACTGAGCAGTGCCATGTTGATGATATGACTTACCAGACACTTTCTACATCTTCTTTCCCACCTTTGCAATCACGTATGATCAGCTGCAGTTGCAGCTCCAATAACATCTGTGAGTACGGACTGATGATGCAATGGCAACGAGAAGGAAGCAAGTGCATGTGTGAAAGGGATAGCAGTCTGCATTAGATCTTTAGAAAATCGTGTGTTTTCCAGAAATAAGACAGGGAAGGTTGCAATGTATGTCAGAAACCCAGAACCCACATGTTATCTGTCATTAATGTGAGAAACAGCAGTAGTGTGAACAGAATCTAGAAATCAGAACAGACCTTTTTAAACTTATTAGTTCTCACACATGCAGTGACGCTGCTAAGTTAAAACTTTTATATCTGCTTTGTCTTGGCCCACTTAGTTCAGCAACAAGTGATAGGCAAACCTGGATTGTATCAAAGGCTTTTGTGAGGTCCAGGTAGGCTGTGTGGACCACCATCCCCTTGTCAATGGCCTTGGTGACCGTTTCAAAGAAATCAACCAGGTTTAAGAGGCAGGATCTGCCCTTAACAAAGCCGAACAGGGTAGGATCCAGTGTCTGTAAGTCCCCAATATCTTTATTTATGAGGTCCATGATGATCCTTTCCATAGCTTTGCAGACCAAGCTAGTCAGGCTTATGGGGCGATAGTTTCCAGGATCCATTGAGGCACCACCTTTGTGGAGAGGGACCACAGTTGTTGTACACCACTCTTTGGGTACATATCCTGTAGTAAGGCTGAGATTGAACAGTAGTTTTATGTTTGGGTTAAGCTCTTCTTGGAGTTCATGTAGAACGCAGCCCGGGACACCGTCTGGTCCCATTGATGCTGTATTTTTTGCATTGGAGAGGGAGGCTCTTACCTGAGCATCTGAGATGTCAGAGGGGCAGCACTCTGCTGGGATAGATATTTGCCCTTTTGGTGGGGAGGGGGGGGAGAAGTTTGCGCTGAACATGTCAGCTAGGATGTTGGCAATGTCTGTGGGTTCGGTGTATTTTTTGTCATTTTGGACTAATTCTGAGTATATCTGGGAATTACTACCCAGGTTCCCAACATAACTAAAGAAAGCCTTGTGATTATCCTTAGTGTCCTGTGCAATTTTTCTCTCGAAGCTGGCCTTAGACGATTTTATGAGTGCCCGTAGTTTTTTGCTAATACTGATCAGAGATGCCTTCCCTTTTTGGAATTTTGCTCTATCATTTAGTAGCTTCCTCCTTCTATTGTATAGTTTGTTTATGGCTGGGGTCCACCAGACAGGACGTCTGCCTTTGGAGGATTGGGTCTTGGTTTTATTTGGGATCGCATGATCCATGCATTCCTGAAGGTGTTCATAGAATGCGCTTATAAAGGATTCTGCGGTCTGGGCCGTATTTTCCACAGGCCCGGGGCTTTGAAGGATTCCACCTCGCTTTTGAGGAGTGTGAAATTTGCTTTAGAGAAGTTTTTCACTGTGGTTTTCTGGGCAGGGGGTGTTGTCGGGATGTGAATATCCAGTGAGATTAGTTTATGGTCTGATCTTACCAGTGAGGGATACACTTCTGGTCTGGAGCATAGAGTCCCCATGTTGGTGATGATCAGGTCCAGTATGTTTTCCCCTCTTGTGGGAGTGGTAACAAGTTGTTCCATAGCATTTGAGTTTATAAATTCTAGGAACCTTTGGGCTAGGGTGTTGAAGCTAGAGTAATGCTCCCAGTCTATGTTTGGGTAGTTGAAGTCGCCCAATATAATGGTGTTTGGAGAGACCTTCATATTTTCCAGTGTTCTCAGGAAGGCTGAGTGAGGTTCCTGGGTTAGGGAGGGTGATCTGTAGCAGGCTATAAACTGGAAGGCAGTTTTACCCACTGTTAGTTGCACATGGATAGACTCTGATGCTCTGTGCTGTGCCACCAACCTGGAGGTGTGGGTATCTTTGACAAATATTGATACTCCCCCTCCTTTTGTGGGTCAGTCCAAGTTTTGGGGCCGAAAAGAATGGTATGAGATATAACCTGGTAGTGCTGGGGTGCTCTCGGGAGCCTTGAACAAGGTTTCTGTTACTGCACAGATATCGATGTTCTCCATGCTAAGGAGAGTTTCGAGTGCGTGCATCTTGAGGTTTAGACTTCTGGCGTTGAGTAGCATTACTCTTAGTTTCTTATCCCTTGTGATACCTATGGAGGTGGGTTTGTCTTTTGAGCCTTGCCTAAAAAAGGCACTATGGGGGTAGCAAGAGCCTTTGCCAATATCCAAAAGCCCAGGGGTGACAGGTGCAAGCCGTCGCTAGCGAAGCATCGTGGCTTGTCGAGCATGTCATCCCAGGCTGACAGGCATTGGATCCCCTTTGAATGACACCAATACTTAAGCCAGTTGTTGAAATTGATCATCTTGTCTTCATATTGTGGCATTATTCTTGGTGAGGGTAAGATGCTACTCAAGGTCAGGGTCATACCGGCCTGGGCCACATGCTCAGAGAGCTCCTCTATGTCTCTTTTCATGTAGTCCAGGGAGGTACGTCTCAGGTCATTCACACCAGCATGGACAATGACTGAGTCATATTTGTACTTGCCTTGGAGTGACCTGAGTGCTTGTGTTATGTGGCGGATCCTAGCGCCCGACAGGCAGCTCACCGTGACCTTCTCCTTGTTCAGCCTGGTGAGCAGGACGTCAGTGTGCCTGACTATAGAGTCACCTATTACAAATGTATCAGGTGTGTTGTTTAGCCTTAAGGGCTGTGACTGTTCGTCACACTGGCTTTGTGAGCTATGTGTTGCACGTGTTTTGTTTTGGGGTAGCGGTTGCTTGGGTGTCTGCTTTGGAGGTCTCTGCTGCTTAGGCAGATTTTTATTTAGAGCCTCCGAGTATGTTTTTGTGTGTTTATGTGTTTGGTTTGCTGTCGTGGTAGGTCTATGTGAGACTGGAATTGTACTGAGTGTGGTTTCCTTCTCCTCCTGACTGGTTACGCCAGTACTGAGTTGAGAGAGCTTAAATATTTGCTTATTGGTTCATAGGTGTTTAAAGGCTAATGACCACAATGACCTTTTTAAGCCTAGCCATGCATCCCAAATTTCTAACAAATGATTATTACTCTAACAACAGTTCTCTGGGGATGTCATAGTGCTTTCACGACTTCATTATGGCGAAAATGTATTACTTTTGTCTTACTTAAACTAACATTATTTATGTCAAACACTTTTTATTGAACTGGTAAATTTTTAACGTATGTTGACATTTCAGTAATAATAATAACAGAGAAACAAAAGTTATGTAATTACCATAACAATAGATTCATGTTGTCTGACTTTTGTCGTGTTCAACTGTGGGTTGTCAGATCCAACTGGATTTGACCTTGGTGCCAAATTTGGAGCTCTTCAGTTCCAGGACTCCAACTCCTTTACTACACATAATTCCCTGGTATCCACCCTTTCTACCTTAGATCGAGTTTTTTCCCTGATGAAGTAATATTCCAAAGCACAACCATGTAATTATTTGCTAGTGAAATAACTCCCATGCTGGCTCATTTCTAAATGGTTTGAAAGAAAACATGACATGGCTATATGACACAGACAGTAATGATGCCAGCTGACAAGGAATGCTAATGCCAAATGGTCCTCAGAGTTTTATTTGCGACTGTTTGGTTGAGGAGAGGTTGGAGGGATGTTGAACTGGATGAAAATCAAACAGCATGGATCTGTTGCTATGGTAGTTTCATAACTTTCATATCCAATGTTCTCTAGTTTTGTCCAATTAAACTGTGGGACAGATTTCCAAGCATATAATCCTGGGTGGTGTCAAGGAAGGACATTTCTGAGGATGGTGGAGCTAAAGGATGACCAAAACCTAGATTGTTCATCCAGTTTATAATGTGATACAAATGTGTGAACTGTTGACCAAGTAGCAGCTGAAGAGATGTCATCAATAAGAAGTCTACTGGCAAAGGATTTAGATGTGGCCACAGCCCTTGTGGAATGACCCTTAGACTTAAATTTTAAGGACAGACTCTTTATTGTACACAAATGTAATACAGTCAGATAACCGTCTAGAAAGAGTAAACTTAGTCACAGCCTTGTCCAGTTTTGGTTTGGAGAATCCTACAAATAGTTAGTCAGACTTTCTGAAAGGCTTAGTTATATTAAGATAAAACCTAAGCAGGCAATGGACTTCTAGCATATGAAGCCTTTATTAGAGAATCATGGAAAAAAAGACTGGTAGATTTATTGCCTGATTTAGATTTGTTTCTGGTACCACCATAGGAAGGATGCATTAGTTCTCAACAAAACCCTGTTCTTATGAAAATACAAATATGGAGATAATGGAGGTTTGCAGGATAGTGCTTGCATCTCTGATATAAGCTTAGCTGAAGTGACAGCTACCAGAAAAAATGTTTTTCAAAATAGGAATATTAAATCCAGTGATGCTGCAATTTCAAATGGAGGTTGAGTCAGTGCTTGTAGCATGACACTAATGTCCCAAGGAGCAGCTGAATCTCTGATTGTTCATAGGTTCATAGGCTGGTACTAGGCTATCGGCCCTAGGGCTTATAGAAGCCTAGCTATAACAATTCCCTGGCTATTTCTTCCTACACTATTTACTTCCCTAGACCCTTGCCTAGCAGGGTGACTGACGTGATCCCCAGAGTGAATTTCCTTTCTCCCATCCAATCGTCAAGGTTCCTTTTGAAGAGGGCCAAAGAAGCACTCTGCTTGACATGTATGGGCAGTCAATTCCAGAGTCTGGGGAGTCTCTGGGTCAGGAACCTATCCCTCCAGCATGTTTTGTTTATTGTGATGACAAGGTTTAGATCCCTGGAGTGTGCGGCTCTGAGGGATTGGGATTTCTTTAAGTGTAGCATGTCCAACAGCTCTGTGTTTGACATGGCCTTGTATGATAAGCAGAGATCGCCTCTGAGTAGACGATATGCCACAGAATATAGCTGGAGTTTTTTAAGGCAGTCAGCGTAGGGCATCTGCTTTAGGCCTGTGATTCTTTTAGTGAAGTATTTCTGCGGCCTTTCCAGTTGTTGCAGATGTCTTGAGAGGTACATACCAAATGGGGCATTGTATTCTATAATGGGTCTAATGAGGGATGAGTATAGTGGGACAATGACCTCCTTTTTTCTGGATGAAAAGCCCTTAGTGATGAGGTGTGCCACATAAAAGGATTCCCTGACTGTTCTGGTGATGTGGTTATCGAAGGTGAGACCACTGTCCACCTGTGTCCCTAAGTCTCTTATCACATTTTCGGTGTTTAGTGTACTGCCACCTATGTGGTAATTCACGGGTACATGTTTTTTCCCAAAGGGGATAACTATACATTTCTTGGCATTGAGCTTGAGCCCATGGCTCTGGCACCAAGCATCTGTTTCTGTAAGGCCCTTTTGTAGAGTAACCACATCATTTGGGGATTCAATAATGGCTCCCAGATTGCAGTCATCTGCGAACTTTGTTAGCCAGAGTCCCTTAGTGTTGGCCTATACTTCAGGGAAGTAGATGCCAAGCAAGAGCAATCCCAGGACTGAACCCTGAGGTACTCCACTTGTCACTTGTCTGGAGCCGGATTTGGAGTCAACTACTTTTACAGTGTGGGTTCTGTCAGTAAGCCAGTTGGCAACCCATAGAGTGAAGTAGGGATTAATGCCCAGCTTAGCAAGTCTATCTGTGATTCCAGTGTGGGGATGGTTTCAAAGGCCTTGCCAAGGTCCAGATAGGCTGTGTGGACCGCCTTACCCTTGTCCATTGCTCTGGAGACAGATTCGAAGAAGTCAGTCAGGTTTAGGAGACAAGATCGGCCCTTCATGAACCCAAATTGGGTGGGGTCCAGTGTTTCAAGGTTGCCAATGTCTTTGTTTATAGGCTCCATGATAATACGTTCCATGGCCTTGCAGATCATGCTCATCAGACTGATGGGGCGGTAGTTCCCGGGATCCAAGGTGGATCCCCCCTTGTGGAGTGGGATAACTGTAGCTGTGCGCCACTCAGTGGACACGAAGCCTGAGGTGAGGCTATGATTAAACATGACACTTAGGTGAGGTGCCAGTTCATTTTGTAGTTCATGTAGTACACAGCCCGGGATGTCATCTGGTCCCATGGATGCTGTATTCTTAGCTTTGGAGAGTGCATTTTTTTTACGTGTGTGGCTGTTATTACCAGAAATTGGCAATCTTCCGGTACTGAAATGGGCCGTTTAGGGGGTGAGAGGGGGGTGAAGCTGGCACTGACTTGACTTGCCAGGATATTGGCAGTATCCTTGGGATCAGTATATTTAATGCCATTCTGTTGTAGCTCAGAGCCGATCTGAGCATTGCCATTTAGATTCTTGACATAGTTATAGAATGCCTTTTGGTTGTCTTTGGAATCTTTGGCAAATTTATTTTCAAAACTAGCTTTGGAGGATTTTATGAGGGATTTCTGTTTCTCACTGAGGCTGGTAAAGGAGTTTTTTGCACCATGGGATTTTCCTCTTTTCTGCAACAGTTTCTTTCTTTTGTTGTAAAGTTTGTTTATGGCTGGGGACCACCAGATTGGCTTCCTTTTTTTGGAGGAGAGCATCTTGGTTCTATTTGGGATGAAGTAGGACAAGTACCCTTTAAGAAAGCTTTAGAAATCCTCAAAGAGGCTACAGAAGAGTTATACTGAGCTATATGAAAACTAGAGATGGCTGCTAGCTGAACTTTGATAGTGGAGTAACTAAACCCATTGATAAAAATTCTGATAAAAACTCTAGGATGGAGAGAACAGGAAGTGAAAATGGGTCTAGATGTTTGGATGATGCCCAAATACAGGAAATTTTCCATTTACTGTAGCTGGGGTCACGAAACATTTTGGTAGTGGTATGTATTTGAGATGATGATAAGATCTGAACCACTGATAGGGAAAGCCTGATGTTTCTTGGTAAAATTAGAATTGGAAGAACCAAGCGGTTAATTGAATGGCTTTCTGATCGGGGGAGCTAGTCTGCATGGGTGAGTTAATAGGTCTGGATACTGATCTAGTTTCCATGGAAAATGTACTAGAAGGAATGGAAACCATGTTTGCCAAGGCCAAAAATGGGCTATGAGGATCACCTTGACCTTGCACATTCTTGCTTTCTGCATAAACCTGTTCATTAGAGGCAATGGTGGAAAGTATATAGGAGATCTGGGGACCAGTTGTGGATCAGAATACCCCTCAGTGACTGTCACTGCAGAGGGATCAGGGCAAAGTACCTGCTGCACCTGTGGTTTAGTTGGGATGCAAAGAAATTGCAGCAAGGTTGACCCCAGCGACTGAAGATCTTGAATTGAAGGACCAATCATTAGGCATTAGGATAGATCTGTTCAGATTGTCCACTAGAACATTAGATGACCCCAGGATATGCATTGCTGTTAGAAAGCAGTATGAAGACATCGCCCATTGCCAGACACTCATGGCTTCACTGCATAAGGGGTATGAACAGGTTCTGTTTGCTGATGCACCAGACTACCGTCATATTGTTTGTCGGTACCTGAATCACACCTTTAGGGAGACTGCCCTGAAAAGCCTGCAGTGCAAGGAGGACTGCTGTCATCTCCAGAACACTGATGTGCAGATCATTGATATGAAGATTGACCTGTATATGTGTTCATGTGCCCTGGACAGCCTTCCCTTTGAAAATGCCCTCACCCAATCTACATGTGAAGCATCCATTGTCTCTACTGCCACTGGGGGTTTCATTCAGAATAGTCTCCTGACTAATATTAAAGGAGACATTATCCATCAAGATATGTGTTACCTGTAAATCTGAGTAAGTCTTATCTTAGCGTGGGGTGGATTGCCCCTTTGGGACCATGGTACCACTAAATTCCACTGCAGAACCCTCTTATAGAATCTGGCAAATGAGACCATAAGAACTGTGGATGTCATTAGACCCCAACAAGCAAGGGATCATCCTTGCTGGTGGACAGGAGTGGTTAAGAACTTGAGTTGCAGTGAGATGGAGAGAAACAACCCTAGAAATTGGAAGACGAGCAGTCTGTAAGGTTGTGTGTCCAGGTGGCATCCAATAAATTCTATCTGTTGAGATGTCATAAGCTGGCTTTTGGAAATGTTGACTGTGATGCCTAGATCCTGCATCAGATGAAGCAAAAGATCCTGGTGGTGTGATAGAAGATGGTCGAGTATAGTAGTGGAGGAGCCAGGCATCAAGCTAATGGAAAAACTTGGATCCCTAGTAGGCGCAGATGCTCTGCGACCACTGCCATAACTTTGGGGAACACCTGAGGGGACTGTGGTGAGCCCAAAGGGCAGAGCTCTGAACTGATAGTAACTGGCTCCCAGACAGAAATGGCGAAATCTTCTCAAATGCCTCTCTAGGCTCCCAGACAGAAATGGAGAAATCTTCTCAAATGCCTCTCTATCTTCACATGATAGTATGTGTCCTTGAGATCTCCCGAGTGCATCCAATCATCCTTCCTCAGTAGAGGCAAAATGGACTGGAGCATGACCATCTGGAATTTTGTCTGCTTGACATACTGATTCAAATGGCTCAAGTCCAGAATGAGTCTGAGGTCCCCTGTCTTCTTGGGTACTAAATAGAACAATGAGTAGACTCTGGAGTCAGTCTTGTCTGTGAGGATTGGCTAGATGACTCCTTTTTCTAGCAGCTTGGAAACTTCTGTTGCCACAGGTTTCTGTTGACTGGTTGGAATGTTAGGAACTTTCTTCTATTTGATAGGTTGAAAGGAGATAGAATTACCTCAGGAGATTATGGTTATCTGTCATAAATATGTGGTTATATTTTGCCAGGCTTGTAGGTGCAGAGATAAGCATCCCTCAACTGACTCCACAGTGCAGCAGGCAGGCAACCCTTCAGGGACACCAAAAGGGCTTTTCAAAGTATGGAGCATGAAAGCCCTAGTTTTGCAGTCCACCTCTGCCTCTAAGGCAACATGCATTGTTGTTGCCTTCTACACATGAGGGAGTCTATCACCAGAAGTTTCCTTATAAGGACTCTGTGACTTCCTAAACCACTTCCTCTCTTCCTAACCTGCTGATTCCTAGAGTAGGATCTCTGGGGTGTGGAGAAGAAGATGCCTACTGCAGAGAGATTATTACCATCTTATTGACTCCTGGTGAGTGTCTTTTTTACTTTAGGTCTGAACAGAGTGGACTCATCAAAGGGTGCATTAATGAAGGATGCCCTGAAACTTTCTGCAAAGTCACAAAGGCGCATCAAGCCATGACGGCAAATGAGGATGCCGGTGCCTGCTGCCCTATCTGAGCCATTAGCTGCATTTGCGAGCAGACACATGGCCACATTGAAGGAAGATTGGAGGGTGGACAGTTGGAAATCCACTGTCTTCTGGTCATCCGTTAGCAGAACACCCGAGACAGACTTGGATATTTCCTTCATCATGTCTGTCTGAAATCTGGTGACATAAGCTAGATAATTCAGCACCCTGAGAACAATGGTCACTGAAGAGTACATCTGTTTCCTAAATTGGTCCATTGCCGTAGTAGGGAGATGGACCAAGGAATTCTCTTCAGACAGTTTCTTCTTCATGGTTGCTGCTACTACCATCACATCTACTGGAGGACCCTTGCTCCAGTGTTTCCTGTCTGTAGAGGTGGAGAGAATCCTGACTGGCTTTTTAGGTATAGGCTGCACCACATCAGGGTTCTTCCATGCCCATTGAGCCATCAAATCAATAAGTGGGTCAGTGGGCAGTACTATCCATGAGGGAAGTGTGAGGGGTAAAGGGACAGGCACTCAGCATGTTTCTAGAGGATGGTACCAAGAGAAGGCCAAGCTGTATCTGGATTCAAAGAAATTTTCTCATTGTTCTGTTGATGTCCTGTTTGGTTAGACTCCTCAAAGATCGGAGAATGACGATGCTACCAATGGTGGTCTGGAATATCTCTTCTCCTGTAGGATTGACGACTATAGACTGGAGCTGACTGGTTCCAGGGAAAACTGGGACTGAGCAGATGGTTGGTGCCAAGAGACAGTCAGCTGTGAGACTAGGTAGTTTCGGATCTGATTCTGAAGACAAAGAGGGATCCAGAGATCTCTTACTGAGCTTCTCTGAACTCTGTTTCTTTTTCTTTTTACTTTGCTTTCTCCTTGGCCTTGTTCTGCCTGGATTCCTTGCCTTTCTCCTTATCTGGCTTCTCTCTCGATTTTTTTATCCTTGTTTCTTGGAAAAGTGGAAAATGATGAAGAAGCAGGGACAGCAGACCCTGTCTGGGGAGGAAGAAGACTTTTGACAATCAGTTTCTCCCATCTTGTTTGTAGGGCTCTAGTGCTGAATGAAGCATAGGCCTGACATGCAGTAACCAAATGGGCAGCCCCTTAACATTATACACAGAGAGACTGTGGGTCCTGAGGAGGCAGGTTGTACCCACACTCCAAGCACTTTTTGAAGCCCTGACTGTAACCCATGAGAAAAAAGGAGAAATTACATAAACACACAAACACACAGTAATAATACCTGTATGTAACTAACTTTCTAAATCTGCTCTAAACAGCTAAGAGGCACACTGATAATGATTTAAACAGTTTGAAACAATTTTGAAACAAGCTTAATAACAGTAATAATAATAATAATAATAACAATAATACCTGCTTAACTTAAGAACTCTTATCTAATACTAACTATAACAACCTTTATAACCTATATCTAATATAAAACAGAAAAAAAACACACTAAACTACAACAGTAACCTCTACCTAAAAATTCTAGAAAATCTAGAGAGGGAAAAAAAAACCTCTCATGAAGATAGAACTCTCAGACACATGAGTGAACACTTCAATTGGAAAATGAAGTCTGAAGTAGTAAAGTGGAGACCAGGAAATTATGGGTGGGGGAGGAGTCAGAGACCTGGAACTGAATATCTTCAGATTCATTGCTAAGGTTGAATCTGGCAACCCACAGTTGAATTTGGTGAAAATAGACAATATTGGATCTTTATTAATCAGGTCACATAATTATATCAGATCAGATTTATTCATGATAGGTAATTTATTTATCATGGCATATATTTTATGATTAAATAATGACTAACAATGAAAATTAATGGAGTACACCAGGATTATATGCAATGCTGTGCTTCAAAGACTTTTTTTTTACCACAAAATGGTGTACCACAATATAAGGACTCCTTCATGGACTGTTGAAAACATCAGTACTGACATTCTTTGTCTAGGGGATTTCAGCATCATTATTGGCTACTCATCCTGTGATCCAGTCCAGCAATGTGGACCTAAACAGCTAATCATTTCCTCATACGAAAAAGGTGAAACAAAGAATCTGTTATTGTATTGGATCCTTTCATTATATCCACAGAATATTGAGCTCACTGGAATATGATCACAGAGCATTAGCAACCACTATGCAGTCTTCACTTTCTGGTCTCAAGCCAAAACATCCAGTGCATACATTTATTAAAGTCACATCATTTAAGAAGATGATCTAGGTAAAGTAAAGCACATTATTCAGAGTATAAGCTAGAAAATCCTTTTAAGCATAGTCTGTATGTACAGCCTCCTGTTAACAATAATAATACCCTACTAATAAAACTGTCTTGTCTGCTGCTAAAGTTTATTTATTACAAGGCTGCAGGGTAGCTCAGTGGTTACAATTTTTGTCTCAGGAATCTTTCAGTCCTGCTCTTCCATCACTGTCTGTGGACTTTGTAGATTCTCACCATGTCTGCATCGGTTTTCTGCAAATAGACTGATTTCTTCCCACCTTCCAAAACAACCTAGCTGATTTGCTACTCTAAAGTAATAATGGCTTAATAATGGTCTAAGATGACCAGTTTTGCTTACCTTATTAAAAATAAATACAGTATCATCCATTCTCTATACTTTATTTATACATTATTATTATAAATATATTTAATGATTCCAAGGTAAGTATTGTCTGTTATTTACAATTTCTTGTGTTACATTTAACCTCTAGTAAATTCTCAGTCAATTCTCAGTCAGTTCTCCAGTAAAATTTATCCTCATCCAGTAGACATCCATCCAGTGGACATTCCACCTAATAAAACATAAGCATATTGAAATTCTGATTTTTTAGTTTTCTGGATGTGTATGTTAAGGTGTTTTGCATCATCTTGAAGCAACCATGTAATACCCGCTTGCTTCCTGAGAGAACTTTCTGGAATAAGTAGTTTCTTGATTTTGCCATAGATGACTTGAATACGTTTGAATGGTTACCATCGTTTCCTTAGAAATACTTTAAACGATCACACTTCAAATGTCTATGATGTATGCGTCGATGGTCGAGAGACAGAAGACTATTTTTTTCCTACTATTTTGTAGTTTCCCAAAGTTGCCTCTCAATATTTTTTTGCTTTGTAATTTTGTCATCCTTTTGGCATTCTTTCACTGAGAAAACATCTTATTAAAAATACATTATTTTGACTTCAGATGTTTGACTCCCAAGAGTTATTTTCCAGTGAGATGTTAAACTGAGGTCGTATCTGCCTGAGGTGTTGGTACCTCAGGTGGATGTGAATGATTCCACAGCACTTACCAAAATGACTATGAAAATTTCTCCAGTGTAATGCCAGATTTCCAATCACTACAAATACCATCTTGGGTCCCCCTGAAAACCGACTTTGCATACTGGCAGTTGCACAGTCAACAAGGGTAAATAATAATACAGAAGGTTTAATTCATATGAGCAAATATTACAAAAGAAAATGTTAGTATAAACAATCCCAATTCCTCACCCCCATGCCCCCCTCTCACACATACACAAGCATGCAGTGAACACATACTTTTGGCTACGCATAGCAATCATCTGCTCCCAGGGCCTGTCCTCATCCACTGAGTTTGCTAATCCTCCTAACTTTCCAGCCAGTCTCCAACCCATGTTGAGGACTGATGGGGAAACTGAGGCACAGAGGCAGCATCATACTACTGTGAGGGAGTGTTATCCCTTTAATTCCTGACTCCTTTGTGTGCACCCAGTAACACCACATGGATGGAACGTGCAATCTGTGTCCACACTGTCCCTTATTTTTGCAAGAGTCTAAACTGCAAAACTGCCCTGCCTTACATACCACTATGCAGCACTACTCACTGTTGTCTTCTAGGTCTCCAACAAGGGAATCAGTTGTGCCAGTGTGCCCCAGGCATGTGATCCTCCCCTTCCCCTATCTGTGCCATCAGTCGCATGAGCTGCTATTCAAATTCAGGTTGCCTGAGTCACAGGCAGGACTTTATACTACTGGTGTAGCCTGAACACAACTTTTTTGTTTTAGATTTCACCTAGAGTCAGATGGGATATTCAGGTCAATGAAAATCATCCAGTCCTTCCATAGGTTAGAAAGGGTGAAGACGTAGCTGGCCCATTCTGTAGAGCAAGGCATCTGTATGCAGTACTAGTGGACAGTAACTATGGGAAATTAGAATGTTAACTGGGAGGTGCTCAGTACTGGATACTTGACTGTTAATCTGCTGGGGAAGATTTATACCCTGGTTCTAGTGTTTACTGTCTTATTAGACTTGCTGAAATATAGATCAAGAATAGCAGGGGCTTTAATGGTGTGGTAGGTAAAGCACAGATCACTTCAAGAGTCTATAAAATATTGATTAGTGGGATAAGAGTTTCTAGTCTGTATTGGTAGCTTAGGGTCTTTAATTCTAAAATCTTCTTAGTTAGATACCTTTGGGGCTCCTGTAATTGTTTGATATGTTGAGTGAGGCACATTCTGAAGAGGGAATTGCATGTAAAGGTATGGTGCTCATAACTGCAGACTTCATAAGTAATGATATAGGTGACCCATAAAACCTGTAACCAAACTAATTTAGAAGTTCAAAAAGTAGATTGTGCCTTTGAGAGAGTCATGTAAGCCCTGGAAGATGACCTGATGGTCCATACTGATTAGTTTGATCTCATTAACGCCTCAGATCCCATTCCACTCAGTGGTTATACTGGAGCCCATAAATTCATGCCTGACATGTGGAAATATCCTTTGTACAGGGGTAATCAGTGCATTCTCTATACCAAGGGATACCATGGCTAAGCTTCTTTATGTTCCGTTGGTCATAAGCTTAGCATAAACCTGCAAGCCTGTGAGACTGTAAATTGTAGAATGCTATGATGTGTAGTCAGCATTCTTAGGCCAAAGATAATACTTTGCATCCTGGAGGTACAAATACATGGGCCCAGCAGAGATGGCAGAGTACAGGTATCCTGGTACAGTCACCTGGGTCCTCAGGGGGAGGGAGGGCTAAAGCAGCTACCCTTGTCATCCCGATTATGACCTAATACCTTATGACTCCTCAACATGGACGGTGCATAGAGATTAAATGAAGTCCTGGCAGGAAGACTTAGTATTAAGTATGTCGTAATGGACTTAAGGTGTGTTGAGTCAAGAATAGGAATTGCTGAAGGAAAACAAAAAATATAAGTTTAAGTAGAAGTTGCAGAATCAAATTTTAACACACTTTTAAGCCAACAGCTCTTGCGGGTGTCCAACTTTCTTTTGTACCTGTAACAAGTAATAAACAGATGAATGGTAATATCGATCTTGTAAAAAAACAATTCATTCCATTTAACTGTTGGGGTAACATGTTTACCTTCATCCTCATCGTTCATGCTCACCCCTCATACAATCCCAGTTGTTTTCATAACCAAAGTAGTAGCACTTGTGCTTAGCAGTGTACTACCACTGTCAAAGAAGAAGAAGAAAAACACAACACCTTGGTTCCTTGTTAGAAAAATCCCTGCCAGTAACTGAGTTCCGTATTGTTCAGGCAAATCTGATACCACATGGAAAATCGCCCCTGCTGCACAACCACAAGCAAACTTGCCACACTTGCGTATACTTATGTTGATGAGTTCCTGTCAATGGGAACTCACACAGCACCAGATTGCCTCATTACTATATTATGGTAATGACTTTAGCACTGCTAATACCTTATTACTATATTATGGTAATGACTTTAGCACTGCTAATACCTTATTACTATATTATGGTAATGACTTTAGCACTGCTAATACTTTATTATGGTAATGACTCTAGCACAAGTACCATGCTTAATGACTGTGATATATTTATGAATCACAGTCAGGCATGATAGCAGAGCACAGCACAGAAAAGGACAATTCTGTACTAAAATGTGCAAAGTATGTTTTAGTATATAGTTGTGCTGTACTGTCATGAGGTACAGCACAGATCAGCAGGTGTTGGGATGTGGATGGTACTGAGAATAAATTTAGCACTGGAGTACATTGTAAACCACTACGTACAATACCTTGCTGTAAACAGTTCATAAAGAACTAGTCAGTTGTGACCAGCCTTAAGGCTGATGAATTTCAATCCTGAGTGGTAGTATGCAACAGTTAGTGCTCAGAGTGCTTGTATGCCTCTGAAAACTATGAACGTATGTATCAGGTAATGATGGGTAGTTAGACAGGTAAATGTATAGATAGATAGATAGATAGGTAGACTCCTTTAATATGTTTATAGGAGTGTCTGAAGCTTCTCTTAGCCCATTGTACTCAACATGCTTTAAAAAGGGATAGTAGGGATTTAAGTGGAGCACCAACAACAGCTTATAACCAGAATCATCAAAAAATATAGATGAATTACATTTTCCCAATATTTTGCACTGCGTTTTGCTACTAAGTTACCAATTACACAATTGACAACACCTATCAAGTTATATGGCAGCTGCCAAATAATGCTAATGCCATATTTTTGACAGCTATGATAAATCTTAAATGGGTCCGATATTCTTCAGTTATGTCTTATTAACATATGAGAGCAAGATGACAGATACTCTTTAAACTCCACTGCACATCTGACTGCTGGAATCACTGTTCCAAAGAAAATAAAAACAACAGTTGTACTATTGGTAAGTTTCATATACACTCTTCAAAATTATGTTAATGATCATGTTTTGACCTCTCTGCTTGGGTTACCTAGGATAACTGTATTGACTGAAAGTTGGACGTAAAACCCATCAACCCGCCAAATGTGAGTTAAGAATTGCTTCCCTCAATGTAGATGCACTGGATGACATGATGCTAAGGAGAAGGCTGGATATCTTATGTATCCAGGAGAAAAGAAAGAGTGGCAGTGCAGAAAAGCCATTTGGTTTGGGATGCAGTCTGCTACTCAGGAAGAGGAGGACAGGCTGGAAATGGTGTGGGAATCATGGTGAGGGAGCGGCTTCAGAAGACATTGAAAGATGTCATCTGAATTAATGACAGACTCAAGGCAATCAGACTACAGTGTAATGATAAGGCAACATTCATAATCTCAGCCTGTGCCCCACAACAGAGTTGTGACAGTGAAGGAAAGAGTACATTCACGCAGCAATTGCAGGACATGCTTGATAAAGCAGTACAACATGAATTGGTGTTGATAATGGGTAACCTGAATGCACATATAGGGACAGACAGAACAGGATATCAGGACTCCTTGGGTCAACAAAGGAGCAACAACAGGAATAAAGAAAGACAGGCCAGTCTAGACTTCTGTTTGCAAATGGCTGGATGGTGACCAACACATGGTTCAGCAAGAGAGACAGTCACAAGATCACATACAAGAGTGGCCAATGTGCAACTTAGGTAGACTTCCTCCTAGTATGAAAAGGGCAGTATGGTGGAATGAGTGATTGCAAGTTATCTACAGTGAAACAGTTAGGCCACAGCTTAAACCACTGTTTGCCACAATCAGTTACAAGCACTAATCAGAGAGGGCTCTAAGGTCAACAGAGACCAGGCTGAAGACCTGGAAGTTGACTGGAGAAAAAGCACATTTCAAGGAATTACTCAGGGCTCTAGTACTTCAGGAGGAAGAGGAAATAAATGGACCTGAAGAAGAATGACAGTGCCTCAAAACAACATATGCGAGGACTACAGAACAGATTTCTGACCAAGCCAGGTATGGAAATAAAGTGCATAAAGAAAGCATGTAGTGGAATGCATAAGTCCATGAAGTCATCAAAAGAAAGAAGGAGTGCAGGAAAAACTGGGAGATAGAAAAAATGGACCTGGATAGGAAAGGATGCTGATTGGCTTAACAAAGAGCAAAGAGAGGAGTTGCAATAGCAAAGAACAAGACATCACGGGTACATGGTACCAGCTTCTGAAAAGTGACTCAGTAGATGGCACTAAAAAACTACGACAGCTTGCAAGGCAAAGACAGAAAGATAAAAAAGACTGTCAGACAACCTTCATAAGGGATGCCAGCAACATCCTGCTCATCAGTCCACAGGACATCAAAGGCAGGTGGAAGGAGTACTTCCAGCAGCTATGAAATGAAGAAAACCCCACAGAAGCTGTACTGCCACAGACACAGCCTACAATGTAAGAAAAGGAGGAGCCCACCCTAGAAGAAGTAAGAACAGCATTAAGGAAGATGAAATCAGGGAAAGCAGCAGGCTTAGATGAGGTCAAAGCAGATATGATAAAGTTGTTGCATGAGATGGGAGAAACGTCTCCCGAGGGTACTCATAGCAGTATGGAGAGAAGAGCATATCCTGATGACTGAAGAATAAGCATACCAATGCCAGTGTTCAAGGTCAAAGGGGCCATTCACATCTGTGGGCAGTACAGAGATATCAAACTCCTATCAGACTGCATGAAAGTTCTGGAGAGGGTTGGCACCTTTTCGGAAGTCCAAAGTGGGACATTTTTTGTAGAACTGTCAAATTTTGCAGGACAAACTAAACCCAAAGTCAGTGCAAAGCACTGAACTTCATTTTTTTCCAAAATAAAAGTGTATTTGAGTTGCTTATGTTGTTTTTATATAATATTTAACTATTTCAGATACAAAATAATTCTTTTATGCAACTATTAAGGGAAACTTAGGAAACATTTTTTGTCCTAAAATCTCAGGACATTTGTCACTTTTCAGTTTTTTTGCAGGACACAACTGCCCAAATAGGGACTGTCCTATGCAAGGGAGAGGTGGTAACCCAAGTTCTAGAGAGGGTGATTGATAAGCGCATATGCAGAGTACTAGAAGTTAAGATTGGAGATGAGCAGTTCGGAGTCAGATCAGGATGCAGCACAACTGACCCGATGTTTATAGTGAGACAGATACTTTAGAAGAAGTGAGATGAGGAAAGAGTCCAACTGGGCATTCCTAATCTTGAAGAAAGCATATAACAAAGTCCCAAGAAAGCTGATTTGGACAGTTCTGCAGTGATTCAAAGTCCCAGAACACTGGTAGAATTAGTGCATGCTATGTACAAGGACTCCACTCAAGAACGAACAGTGTTCGGTCTCACAAGGGTATTTCTGGTGGGAGCGAGTGTGCATCAGGGTTCAGCTGCAAGCCCACTGCTGGTCATACTGGTAATGGACTACATTAATTACTGCAAGGTCCATCACCCAACAGTCCTCAGACTGAATTGATCCAACAACCTCTGCCTTCCGGCAAGCTGGGACTACAGGCGTGCTCGGCAAATGTTAGTGGGCCATATTAAGCCTAACCAATTTCCATTTTAAACATGGGAATCAAACCCTGTACCTTGTGTCTGTGAGATAAACACCTTGACTGTTATACCAACCCCCCCCCCCATCATAACTAAGTACTAGGCTAACTGCCCTAGTAAGACATTTTAAGCCTAGGCAATTACGCCATGTGAAAATCAATTTTCACACCTTTTGTCTGTAAGGTAAACACCTTAACCATTACACCAACCTCCCACAGCAAACAGTTTGGAAGGGACAGATCAGCAGTTGCTGTATGCAGACACCGTGGCATTACAGGCAGACTTGGAGCAAGAACTTCACCAGAGGATAGAGTAATGGAATACAAAACTGAAGGCACATGGAATGAAACTGAGTACAGATACAGAGGATTATGATCGTTATTTTGTGCTTGAGATGGATGCTAAGAAATTTACTGTCGAAGTGAATCTTGGCATCCATGTTGAGAACATACAATACAGGGTTATGATCAGTGAGCCGATCGTAATTCTTTGTAGTGCATGGAGCTTTATCTACTCCATGTACTATTAATTACAGGGGAAAAAAATCACTGAGTGTTTTGTTGACTTTCAAAGCTGTAAAACACTTAGCGGACGCTGTCAGAAAGGCAGTGTTACATTGTCTGCCACATTTGCACTTACCTTTAATGCCTCTCTACTGTCTAAATTTTCACAAAATGTCCAGATTATTACTTCAAATTTTTGGTCTGTTCCTAATAAAATTTGTGGTTTTCAGACAAACCACTGAGAATAGAAGTCACTAAATAATGACATACATTTGAGTTTCAGAGTTTTTATCCTTCACCTAATGCAGGCAAACACATTCTGCCCTATCTTAACAATATGAGCAAGGGGTGATTAACAGTTGTTAAGGTCAGGTCACTCCCCACTCTGGCGCTTAACAGGTGGGTCCTTTTCCAAATATTGGGAGCATAATCACCATGCTTCATGCACTACAAGACAGTTGTAATGGCAGCCAAAAATCAGAAGCAGAAAAGTGAGATAGAAGAGAAAATAGTGGAACAGATTAACAGCTTCAAGTGTCTGGGAGGGGTGGTTGAGGAGAAGGGCAGTCTGAATGAGGAGAACAGAACTAGAATCAGAGGGGCTGCAGCCAACCAGCACAAAGTGCCATGGGTAGTGCTTCACAGAAGAATGCCAAAGAAGCTGAAATGTAAGGTGCAGAAAACAGTAATTCAACCAGTATTACTGTATGGTACAGAAACCTGGGCAATAAAGGCAGAGGAGTTGAGGAAGCTAGAGGTGATGGAGATGAAGTGCCTGAAACAGATTGCAGGCTGCACATGTGGGAAAGATGAAGAAGTGAGGACATCAGAGCAGAATCCAAAATAGCTCCAGCTTCAGAAAAGGTTAAAGAGAACAGATGATGATGGTTCAGGCATGTGTAGAAAAACTGAAGGCAGTCTGGTGAACTAGATTTGGAACAGAAAGGAAAAAGCAAGAGAAAGTAAGGACATCCAGCAAAAAGGTAAATGGATTGTTTGAGAGCAGACCTGTGACGGGCAGACATGAGTGTCAAAAAAGGTAGAAGAGTGGCACTGAATAGAGAGAGAGTGAGATAGCGACAGCTGACCTGACACCCTAACCCCATGTAGAAAATGGGAAAAATGGCTTGATGATGATGATGGTTTGATCTTTAAACTATAATCTGTCTGTGTTAAATAGGCAGTTGCTGGAATATGTTTACTTTTTTGTCATATTCTGCCATAAAGAGACAATGCGATTTCTGCATCCAGAACATTCAGTAATACAGTTATTAGTATAAATGTTTAAAAACAACAAAATAAACAGTATATTCATGTTAAGGATGCATGATAAATGTTTGCTAGTGACAAAATTAATAATGTACAAATGTATGACAATATAGTGTCACTTTTTATATAAATTGAATGCTCTTCTCTAGATTAATTATTCTGATTATTAAATTTGCATTGTTTTACATATTCATACATGCCCACTAACAGTTTGACACTTCTAGGTTCAGAACTTTCTGTAGAATCCTGTTATGTTCTGAGTCCATAGATATATTGGTCTTCTTATTCTGGACCTCTGGACCTCTGTAGTCATTTTCCATAACCCAGGTAACCACCATCTTTAGAGACACTATTGTTAAACCACTTGGGTCACATTTTTGATCCAGAGGTTTTCAGGCCATCTTCTCAGACATTTTGATGTCCAACATGAATAAGTGAAGTCTTTAGTCTTGTTGCTCAGTATGGTTGCATGTAAGGATGAGACCATGTGTGTGCTCCTGCTAACTCATAGCTCTGTTTCATTTAGCTGCAGTTGTAGGTGGGGAGCATCCTAGTAGTTGTAAAGAATGGTCTGCGCCATGATGTTCCTGCCCACCCCATTTCACTCCGTCTCACCACCATCCAGTGGCAGCAAATCAGCAAGCATCAAGTAATAAATATTGAACAGCATTGAACCATGCTTCAAATGCACAATAGTTTTATCCCTTTCGTAGTACTGATAATGTTATGCTTATGACATGGGTGAATTGAGTACACGTGTTACAGTTTAATGCCTGCAACTACATACTGAGTTGATACCTTTTTTGGGCTCATTTCCTGGAAGCACCATGTGTGACTTAGCCAAAGTCACATCATACATGCACAGAAGCAAAGTCAGTACTGCTGTACAGAAGAAGTTCATTTGTAGTCCGTGGAGATGGTCAGCCTGTGCAGTTCTGCACTGCAGTCCTTATGACCCCCATGGTAATCTATATGACATCAGGTTTGGACCATTAATTATATTCACTCTTGTGCATTCTGTGTTTATGCAAAAAAACTTAGATTTTACCTTTACATTTCTTGAACAGATGTAAATGAATGTGAAACTGGAAATGTGTGTGGAGAGCAAGAAATCTGTTGGAATTATAATGGAGGATTCAGGTGTTACCCCAGGAATCCATGCCAGGAACCTTATGTTCAAACTTCAGAAAAGTAAGGAAAATATGCAATATTCTGTTTTTTGATTCAGCTAATGAAATATGGGATTTGTGTCACAGAATACAAATGTAAAATGTTTTTCATGTTTTTCAGTCGCTGTGTGTGTCATGGGATCAATGCAGTCTGTCGAGGGCTGCCATCATCCATTCTGTACAGATATATGAATATTCGTTCTGATCGATCTCTGCCTTCTGATATTTTCCAGATACAAGCAACAGTTATTTACCCCAACACTATAAACTCCTTCCACATCAAGGCTGGTAATGATGGAGGTGAATTTTATCTAAGAGTAAGTGTATCCAAATATTATAGATGCTCTGTTGTGCCATTCACTGTTTCAGAATATATGGATCAGTACTACAATGATATAGGTTATAGGTTAGTAGTAAGCTAAAATTATCCCTTATTGAGACTCAAACCTTGCTTAACCATTAGGTCACCCTCCCAGTATAAGTATATCCAGGTATATACTTAAAAAGGCATATATATATATATATATATATATATATATATATATATATATATATATATATATATATATATATATATATATATATATATATGTGTGTGTGTGTGTGTGTGTGTGTGCATATAGCTTGTATCTCATTTGATGATTCAGATAATGGGCTTTAAAGGCCTTTTCTCTGGCTCTACTATGCTAGATTTATAGAAGGCATAAATCTTGGCTCTTAACCATTTACATGAAAGGGAAAAAAACTTGGGACACTGTGAAGTGTTCAGCTAAATTTATTATATATTTAATGTTCTAGCTTTCATATACTGGCATCATAATAGATTTCTAGCTTGTATATAGTATATACAAGTCTAACTGCGATGGTGGTGCTGCAGTAGCGTTGTCGCCTCACAGTAAGACGTTGTCCTGTTCGATTCTCAGCTAGAGCATCTTCTGTGTGGAGACCTGCATGAATGGGCGTACCTTCGTTGAAGGTTGTGCATCAGGGCCGGCAACTCAGCACGTAAAAAATCTACTGCCAATCATTAGCAGACCGGAGTTCCGCTGTGGCGACCCCTAACCGGGAAAAGCCGAAAGACACAACAATATAGTATATGCAAGTCTATAAAACATGTCACAGCATACTGTAACTGTGTGTGTGTGTGTGTGTGTGTGTGTGTGTGTGTGTGTGTGTGTGTGTGTGTGTGTGTGTGTGTGTGTGTGTGTGTGTGAACGCTACCCTCCCCACCTGATGTCACAGTTGGCATGATAAATATCAGATAGAAATTGCATACCATTTCACAAAAGAAAATGGTATGCAAAGAAACTGTAGAAACAGCTTCATGCAGAAAATATGGGGAGTAATTCTTAAATCATAGTTACTTTGTATGTGACACTGTTCATTTGGACTGTAATGAAGGAAGATACTTTGTGATGTAAAAAATATGGCATTTGTGTAAAGTTGTGTTTAGGCTTTTGTACATTGTCAACATTGTATGAATTCAGAAAAAGAGTTCAGAATTTGCATAAAATGACATGGTTGCTTAAGTAACATCACAGTGTTCACCTACAGTTTGAGTGTTTTCATCTTTTCCTCCACATATCCTCCATAACTATAGTAACTCCTTTGATTATGTGAAACATTTCCAAAAACATAGTGTTCAAAACATAAAAAAATTGTTTCATGTATGGCATTTACTTCCTGTAGAAATCAGCTCTATATACTTTTATAAAATGCTACCTGTTCTCTCATATCCCAGCACTATGTTATTTAGAACACATGCCCTGCAAACCATGGGGCTTCCAATTCCTTCCTTCATTTCTATGTTTCTTTTATAGAAAATGCTCAGATATGCACAAGGTCCATCAGGGTGGGGTTCAGTAATGCCTTCTATTGCAGCCATAGATCTCCCCTCAACAGCCTGTAGGAGACAGAACTCAGGGATAGAGCTTTGAGGTTGTCTAAGACATGTTATTTATGCCCTGTATTCTTTTAGTGAGGAATTTCTGTGGACTTGACTGATACCACAACCTTTATTTCCATAAATACTGTATCACTTCCTCTGTATTTTTTTCCTCAACAAGTAACATAAAAACAAACATTGAACCAGATTCAGAAAACTTTGTTACATTCTGATGTGCCAGTTTGCAAGATGAGTGCCCATGAGCAGAGTGTATGAGATTCAGAGACACGAGTAGGTAAAACATTAAAAAAGAGAGTGAATAATGTCATGTATGTAGCTAATGCTTTCCACAGCTTTTTCAGAATTGAAGTTGGGGAATGCCAAGAAGCACCAGCAGGTGTGGTATATGCTAATGGCCATATAATGAGCAGCATTATTAAAATGAGCTGCTTGGCGTATACAAATGAGACAAAACAAAATGGTGGAGTGATTCAGAAATGTATAAAAGCTATGCATATTGTATAATTCAACTCAAATGAATATTTGTGTTCATGGTAAGGGAATTGCTAAATAATCTTAGAGTTTATAACAGTAGTAGTAAATGTGTACCAGCAAGAAGCTCTTATTCCCACCATAGTGCATGATGATGCACAATGTTACTCTGAGGGTGCTGTTTCATTCAACCAAACATAACATTTTATGGACTCTTCAATATCACCATTGTGGATCTGTACTATGTGAATCGCCCACATCTGCAACCCTGTGGGAGTCTTGGAGTATGTATCTCAGTGGATACTAAGGTATATGTAGCTTTACCTATATTAGTTTTAGGGACCTTTCAGCAATTTACTGAGAACACAGTGGAGGTATCCCAGACATCTGCCATGAGAATACTCCATCATTTTCTCTGTCATGCTTCAGCGTGTGGGGGACCATATGTGATTCCCGTGTGGCACCCTGCGTCAATACTTTGATATTGCCCATTTCCCTGAGGTACTGGTGGTCGTAGACAGTAGGGTGGTCATAGACAGTACCCACATTGAAATAAAGGGAAATAAGTACATGGACTGCAAAAAGTATTGCTCTGTCAACTGCCAGGTTGTCTGTAATGCACAGGATATCAACTACAGTGTGTCTGCAGGCCACCCAAGTAGCTGTCTCAACTCCCACATATGGCACACCTGTGATGTAGACCATTGTTTTGCTATGGGTTACTTCCCTCAGGGGCATCTTATTGGCAATGCCAGATATGCCCTGGGATGCTGGCCAATGGCACCCATCAGAAATCCACAAAGTGAAACCGACCAGGGTTACAGCCATGCCCAGTGACAAACAAATAACATTATTGAGTATGTATTTGGGCTACTGAAGGCATGCTTCCATTGAGTGGAATTATCTGTTGTTCCCTGCAGTATGACCCTGGAACATGTCCAAAACTATTTTCAGTGTATGCAGTGTTATACAATAATGTACAGAGTAAGCAGTTCCAGTACTTCCTAGCACACCAGGCAGTGGAGACAGAGTCAGATGAGGAGTTGGTGGAGAAGCCAGCAGCAGGGGATGATCATGTCAGATGGAGGCAGGTGTAGTATGCTTTGGCACTGGCAAAGAGGCAGAAGCTTGCACATAGCTTCAGAACATAGTAGATCAGAGTAAAGCTGATACACAGAGGTAAATTTGATGCATTCAAACCCAATATTAGACTGTCTTTACTCATCCATAAGCTGGCCACTCTGTGCATCACACATATGCAGCCCAAGTAAAAATGTACAGAGGGCATCATTTGCACAGGTAGGGGAGGGAGCATATGTGTGGATGTCTTTCACGGGAAATTGTGTGATACTGAGAACTAGTAAAATAACAGCCCTATTGTGTATATGAGCTTTCAGTGCAAGGGTCACGTAACATAAGGCCATGTGAAGCACCGCTCTCAGTGGAAGTGTAATTATGTGATGTGTTGTGCACTGTGTTGATCTGAGTGTGTGTGTGTGTGTGTGTGTGTGTGTGTGTGTGTGTGTGTGTGTGTGTGTGTGTGTGTGTGTGTGTGTGTGTGTGTGTGTGTGTGTGTGTGTGTGTGTGTGTGTGTGTGTGTGTGTGTGTGTGTGTGTGTGTGTGTGCGCACTGCTGGGACACAATCTTAGCAGCAGTAGTTGCAGCACTGCTGCTAGATCTGATGGCCAGGTCCAAGGTATGCATGGCAGTGGTCTGAGCATTCCAAGCATGCACCCACACTTTGAGGTGGTTGTACCATGATGCTGGCTTATTGCATGACCAAGAGAAATATCTGCTGCTGTGACCATAGGGATGTCATCTGTTGGGAGAAGACCCTTCTACAATAGGTGGTGCCATGGAGGTTTTAGCACTATGGGAGCATGATCTTGGTCATCCATACCCCTGATGACTACAGTCTATCAAAGTAGCAGTAGAACAGCTTTCTGGACAGCACCTCACCTCTGGCAGGTGAAGGCATGAAGTGGCTGCCATTTTTACCTGCTTCTTCTAGGTGTGACATCATGGCTGGTGGAGGCGAAGATAGTGCCTTATAGCACAAAGGTGATGTGTGAAAGAGGCTAAAATTTTTCTTCTCTTCTTCTGTAAAGACTTTTAACAGAAGTTCTTGCAGGAAGTCTGTCAAGGACCTCAGTAGATGACAAGGCCTGGAATAGTTTGGCCTATGCCGTCATTCATGCCACTGGTGTCACACACATGGGGAACAGTGCCACCACGATTTTAGCTCACATGAGGTATTAACATACTGAGTACCTAGTCTGATGGGAGGATGAGATTAAAGACCAAGCACCACCTATACACAGTAAGTACTACTTATGTTACGTACACATGCATCCTGCAATTGCATACTATCCACAGGTTTTACACACTGCTGTTTCTTTTCTTCATTGCCCCTGAAACTATTGCAGAGAATAGGCAGCTGTACAGGAGGAGAACAGAGCACCTAAGAGAGCACTGGGGGAGTATATTTGCTTCACACTGTACAGCTTTTGACTTAAGAATCTACAGTAAACTCTGTTACCTTGCACCCATGGGAATTGGTATTTGCCAGATAACTGTAGTTTTTGGTTGCTTGAGAGTTACTATTTTATTATTTTATTAGGTAAACTCGAGGCTTGCTACAACAAAATAGCAAGGTTTGCTATTGGCACAAACTACCGTAGCCACCACTGCACCTCACTTACTGAACTAGGCTGGCTAGAACTCCCTCACCTCCTTCAATGGTACCAACTCTCACTCACCCACAAACTACTAAATCATCCTCTAAAATTCCCCTCCCTCCAAAATCTACTCCAACCCTATCATACCACCAGACCACTATGCTCCAGCAACAAAAATCAATTACAGGTAACTAGAACCAGGAACTCTGCTGGAGAAGCTCTCTTCTCCTACTCCATAGCAAAATTATGGAATACCCTTCCTCACACTATAACTTCTGTGTCATCAGGCACTAACTTCAAAGCTGCTCTAAAATCTCATCTAAAAGAGCACTGGGCATGCCCCTGTAACAAACCTCTCTAACATCTCTACCCCAACCTCTCTAATCCCTTTCTTCCACCCCTCTAACTACCTCGGATTGCAGCCATATACATTGCTTGTAATCCTATATCTCAGCTGTAATCTTAGCCACTATTATTCAAGGGTAATAGCTGCTAGCTCAGCTATTAAAATACTTGCTAGTCTTTATGGCACCAATGATGTAAGTGTTGTACCATTTAACTAAATACTTAATTACATTTTGAACTATAACTGTTTACTACTGTTGTTAAACAAAACCTACCTATACTTCTTGTAACTTGTAATTAATTGTTGTTTTTAATTGTTTTTATTGTGGAGCTTTTCTCCCCCGGCCTCCACTGAAAAAGGACCTGTGTCCAGTCGGATTTTCCCAGTCAACAAATGTAAATAAATAAATAAATAAAAATAAATAAACTATTTAAAATAAGCCTGACTGATACAGTATCCTATACTATGTTTGGTTTGACCTCTTCTAAGGTTGGGGAGAAAGGGAATTTATTCCTATCTTCCTTTTTAAAACTCTAAAACTCTAAAAACGTAAGGTATGTTTCTGCCGGGGGGGGGACAGAAAGTGCAACACATGAAAAATGTACTGTATTTCTTCTATATTTTTTTGCCGGTTGCTTGAGTTCCGGTTACCTGAGAGTTTACTGTATTCGGGTAATATTGGAGTTTCATATCATATAGGTTTTACACATTACTGTCACTTCTCTGCTAACTTCCATAGTTCAAAGCTAGCAGTAAGACTGTTGGATGGTATTACTGTCTCTGTGCATACATGCCTTCAGGTTATTGGAGAAGTAGCTCAAGATGTTAAAGTTTTGCTTTCACATTGTAATGATGCACCCCCTCCCCTGTGTGTTGCAATGTAACTTGTGGTGTTTAATTATAGCACCTACAATGTTGGAAAGGAGAAATATGTATGAAGTGCATTTTAACATTGCAAAATTTTGTCTTACAGACCTACTTTGTCAATATATTTCATCTGATGCAGTGTACCTACTGGTTGCTTCACAGCCGTAAGGTCCAGTGTTTGATCCTCACCTTTGTTCATTGTCTGGTTATTGGCTATGTGTGTTATAGTCTAAGATTTGTATTTTCCTATGATGATTGTGCCTTTGTGCAGCCTTCACTCATATTGTAGATATAGCAACATGTAAAGGCTATGCTTTGTGGGTTGTGTCTGATGATGTACAAGGTTGAATTCCCCCATTTGGTTAAATACTATTACTTGGAAATTGTGTTTGTAGTTCCTTCCATCATATCACTTGTGAGGGATATGTATGTCTGAGTAACATTTTTCCACTGTACACACACACACAAGCACACTCACTGTTGCCCCAGACAGCCCATTACCATGTGTTGGACTACAGACTTCAGTTGGTTGTCTGTGTAGCCCAGTTTAGGCTTTGTCTTTCCGAATGCAGATGATGATGTCTGTAGATATGAGTCCACCTTTCAGTTGAGTCTGAGAACAGCCATAGGGAAACTAAAAGGGGTGTTTTTTATTCCTTCAGTTATAGTACCTGTATCATGATGGTAGTAAAAACATATATCAGTTTTATTTTTTCATTGTATCTGTATGTCTCTCTCTCTCACACCCTCTTTCTCACTATCTTTTCTATTCCATGCATTTATGATTTCCTTCCATTTATTTTACTATTATACACAACAGCATCTAGACCTGCACTCATCTTTCAGGCAAGGCCTGTCAGACCCCCACAGGTGGTAACACTAGCACCACCAACACCATAAGCACCCATAACATTGAATTCCAGCCTGACACAGTCACCTCCACTCTTGCCCTGCTTACACCACCCAGTACAGGTAGGCCTGTACTGGATGCTGGTACTGTTGTACTCACCAGTAGCAGTGCCAGAGGAGGTGACAGCTTTGTCACACATCAGTAGTTGGTAGATATAATGAGAGAGATCATCAACAGGAGGGTAGATGCCCACATCAGCCACATGGAGTATCTCTTCTGGTGACTCATTAAATCATTCCCTTGCTCAGCAGTGGCTCCACCATCAGAGCCAGGACCCATTGGTTTTAAAATACAGGGTTGTGTGTAAGCTACCACCAGGTCACAGCTGACAGGTACAGCAGCTGCAGAACCCCATCTTATCCCCATTCCAGTATTCCCCTACCTTTTGCATCTATGCCCTTCTGTGTTTGATGTCCAGTCTTCCCTCTGCATGTCTGATGTCCCCTTCACCACTGTGCTCTTATGTTATCACACACACACTGTCAGTAGTCGTGTCTGTCTGTCTTCCCCTTCTACCCACCCTAATGCTTTTACCTTCCTCTTGCTTCCTTCTACAACTTACTTTGTCTTCATTTATGAAAAAAGAGCATCAGACCTACAAAACCTTTTTACCCCATTAACCTACCTCCATCCTGCTCATGTTTTAAGTTTTCACCTTTGGACTACCCTCTGCTTGCTCCACCTTTTTATATATTTCCTATACTCCCATTTCTACCCTTTAATCTGATCAAAAAATAGATGAATACACCTAACACATAGCCTTTTAAGGCTTCCATATCACTTCTCCTTGTTGCCATTACTGGGAGGCCAGGGTCATGCAGAGCACCATATATGTGTGTGCATACAAGTGAGGAGCACTGATGCTGTTCTTTTGTATAGCAAGAAACTGGGTTGCCATATTTTACACTTCAGACTGCTATGTTCGATCACTATCATAAACTACTCATATTGTGCATTTCTGCCAACGGTCACACAAATCGTCTGACCACCCTAATGCAACAGCTGGCACATGTGAAAATGGGCGTAACCACAAATTTTGAAGCATTTATCTTTGAAAACTATTTCAGTGGGAAATATGAACTTAGACAAAAGTTTAGAGTCCAAAGGTGGTGCCCAGAAGAGTCCAAAGTCTTTCTCCACCAACATTGCAGGGCAGGGCCCCTAGAGGAAGACTGCCAAGGACCTCAATATAAGGTAGAGTTCTAGAACAGCCTAGCATAAGAGGTGACACACACTATGGGCATCCCAAGAAATAGTGAACAATGCTAACACTAGTACAGTGATTTCAGAAAGGAGAAATCCTGTCCTCCTGGGCTGATGGGAGGCCATGGTGAGGAATCAGTCACGAACTATACACTATAAATAAGCCATGGCTTACCCATTCATATGCAAATTTCCACTGTCTGCCTTGCAGTGACTAAAGGACTCCAATTTGGGGGATAGTGGTATTATGGGTATGGTTTTAACCTCACAGATACAAGGTATAAGGTTTGTTTCTGACTAATAGTTATTGACTGGACTTGCAATAGTCTGCAAACTATAGCCTTGTATTTACCTATGGATTTCTTTCTCCACAAACCCTGAACAAATTACAGAGAATGCACAGCTGCACAGGAAGAGGATTGAGTAGTCAGTTGTCATTCCAGTAGTCAGAGCAGGTATTGTGTTTTTCCAGTATGATTTGCCGGAAGTGTCATAGACTGTAAATAAATTTTTACTATACAAGCAAGTTATGTAGTGAATTGTCATTTGTTTAAGATCTGCCATATAATGCTGTGGTGATTAAAATGCTAGATTAATAATTTACTGTAAGTGCAACAAGTATGTTAGAAAATGTGTTGCTCTACTACTTTGGGCCATTTAAGATTTTAAATGTGATATGGAAAAACACAGCACTATAGAGTTGATTATGTATGTCAATTGTTGCTGGCTTCTATGGACATGCATACAGTGCAACATGTTCAGGTACTGCTGACCTACTATTAGGGTAACAGTGGGCTCAGTTTCAACCCCCAGTAGAGTTTTTATCCTGCAAGTATGTGATACAAACCATCAGTGGGCCTGTCACTGTGGCATTTTCTTAGGTTGCTGATGAAATTCAGCAGGTAAATGCAGTGCCTTTCAGGTTATAGGTAATGAAGTTGTTCATATCCCCTAGTGGTTGTGTATCAGCACAACATTGTTATAATGGAGTGGGTGTTTCATGAACATTGCATTATAGTACAGGTAAAATAGTCAGACTCAAGAGTATTTTAACTTCATTTTATTCACTGTATTTGCAGTTTTCTTCCCCCACCCTCTTTCCCACTATTCTTTCCATTGTGTACATTTTTTTATTTTGTTTCTCTCTCCATTTGTTTTGCATTTATATACAACAGTATCCAGACCAGGACCTGTGCCACCATCCAGACCTCTTGCCCCACCACTGGTGGCTAATATATCACCACTACCAACACCACAGCCATTAGTGTCCCCAGCTCCTACCATCCCCTCCACACCCCTGGTACCACAAGCAGTGGCCACTACTACTAGCCCTACTAAGGAATGTGCTGCAATAGTACTTGCAGCACTGATAGGAGAGGTGACAAGTATGTCACCTAGCTCCACCTGGAGGAAATGGTGTGGGTACCTTTTTGCTAAGTGGCTGGATGCATAAATCAGCAAGGTAAGGACTCTCCTCCAGTGACTCATGGGGTTGAGTCTCTGACCTGCACTGGCATTAATGTCATATCCAAGGCCCAGTGTGAGGGATGCCAGAGTGGGGAATAAACTCCCACTGGGTCAGGGTTGACAGGGAGTGCAGCTGTGCACCCCATCTTATCCCCAGTCCTAGTGTTCTCCTCCCATTTGTGTCTATGCCCAACCATGTTTGTTATCCAGTCTTCATCACCATTGTCTTTTCTCTGTGTTTCTAACGCTTCCTTCTTCATTGCCTTCTCCATCCGTGATTGTGTCAGCACCTCCTCTGTCAGTCTTGCCTGTCTTCTGTATTTGTTTGTTGATCTGCTCCTTCTACCTGTCCCGGTCCTCTTACCTTCCTCTTACTTTCTGCCCTACCTTCTACAACTTACCTTCTCTTCATATGTATAAAATGGGCACTCGAGCCCACCAAAAAAATCCCTCTTTCCCCACCTCCATTCTGCTCATTCCCTATTTCTTTCCCTTATTTTCTGCTGACTGACTTCTCTCTCTTGTTCCTGCTGTGCACCAGATTGCACAGATCACCACTGAGGCATGACTACAACTAACAGGCACTGCTGGTGTTGTATTTTTGTGGCTGCACCATACTATGTGTAATGAGCTGTTGTTCACACACTGTTGCCTACAAGCATTCATTCTTGATGAGTATCATGGTTCATCATGCACTATAGTAAACAGGAATCCTGACCACGATCTGTCCCACACTGTTAACTGAATCCCACGGATTGTAAAGTTGTCCATATCTGAACAAACCTCTAACTTACATTTACAAGCTATTTCCTTCTCTTTTGACTGGGGGTTTAACTTATCCCCTGAGATAACCCAAATATTTAGCAACTTTGCTAACTTTCATATTGGTAGAGATAGTAGGACCTTAGCTTCTCTCAAAATATCCAAGGCTTTTCTCAAAGATACTTTCTTACTTCATCCTACAGTATGAGATCCATTCCCTCCCTGGGATCTGCCTTTCATTTTCAGGTTCTAGCTGGTTGTCCTTTTGAACCATCTGCCTCCTCGGATTTGAAGCTGTTGTCTTGTAAAACTTTGTCTTTGATGGTGATTACTGCCCCCAAAAGGGTTTCAGTGTTGCAAGCACTTGATTCTTCACCCCTCTTATTTGGTGTTCCATAAAGACAGGGTATCTCTTCATATGAACCCTTCTTTTCTGCCTAAGGTAGCATCTGAGAATAACCTTAACAGTTCCATTCGTCTTCCTGTGTTTTTTTTCCAGTTTTTCCAACAAAGACAAATATATTTTGCATTGTTTGCATGTGCATAGGCAATTACGATTTTATCTTGACTGTACCAAATCTTTCAAAAAATCTAGCCAGTTGTCTGTCACCTTTTCAAAATCAAGGCAGGGACATCCTCTGTTTAAAGTAACTTTATCTAGGTAGCTGTCTTATTGTATTTTGTTTGCATATTCCTTGAAAGGTAAGACCCTTTTACAGAAACCCAAAGGTCATTCAAGGAGGGCTGTAACTACCTGTACAATTTTTCTTTCTAAATTACCTATGGATGATATTTGTGCTGTTGCTACTTGGATGTGCTACCAGACATTCGTATCACATTATAAGTTGGACATTCAGTCTAGGGCCAAGGCTTCTTTTTGCTCCACTGTGTTGCAGACTATCCTTCCTTAGTTCCTCCCAAGTAATTTTTGTGGCTGAGGACTCTTTTCCACAGGTTGAATCCAGATGAAGCAGACATCATATGTGAAAGTTATGTATTCACCATAAGGATAGATCCATGTTGTCTATCTCCATCTCGTTTATCCTCCTCTCCCTCCTGCCCCCTGACCTTATTGCTGACTTGGTCACTCTTTCATGCTGTGATGACCAGAGATTGCAGGTTGTTCAGTCAACCTTTTTAGAGTCTCGCCTTTTCCCTGGGTGGTCTCTTTCTAGTTGTGGGAGATGTATTGTTCAGTTGGATATGTTTTATCATCATGTTTTTTCTTTTTTTTTCCAAAATCTCTTTATTTCAATTTTCTTTTTTCAAATAATAACAACAATACGGTAACTCAAAAACACAAATAAACAATACAAATACCTATCTAAAGAAAACAGACAACAATCTCGTTCCGAGAAAATTATGCATATATATATATATATATATATATATATATATATATATATATATATATACACAATATATACACAAGAAGTCACTACATCGTCAAGTAAAGTATGAGAATTCTTATGTTCATTTGGTCTCATAAGAGATAGTTAGAATGGGGATAGTCTATATATAAAGTAAAAATAGAAATTTAACCATTTATTTGTATGTTTAGGGAAAGTATCTAGTTACACATATACTAAGAAAAGGGAGAAGATGCAAGAAAGTCTGGTTATACTACATTCATTTCTTATTTAAAGGTTAGCTTTTCATGACAATTTGTAGGCAAATTTTATTTGTCAAGAATTATATCTAGCAAGTAACCCCAATATTTTTGATAATAGCGTTTTTTTGTTTTTGAATAAATTAATTTGTGAGATGAGATATATTTGATAGCAAGCTTGATAAAATTTTCCCATGTAATTGGTGACATGACATTCCAATTCTTTGTAATAAAGAATTTAATAAGGGCACACATTGTAATAAAAACATGTTTTAATATTTTTGGGAGTTGATTTATATTAATGTACAATATAGCTGTCTCCCAAGTAAGGGTTGATTTTTCATATCCCATCTTCTCTAATCTTACTCTCAAGGAACACCATAAGTTGTGTATCTTAGTACAGTTCCACATAACATGTAAAATATCAGCTGTTTGATCTGGACAATGGGGACATATGAGCGAAAAGTTAGGATTGAATTTATTTAATTTAGATAAGGTATAATATAGATTGTTATTTACCATAATTTGTGTATATAACAGCTTCTTGAAAGGAATAAATTTGATTGTATTTTCAATGGCTAGTTTCTTATTTTCTTCAGTCAGTGATTGATTTTTCGTTTGCCAATAGTTTGAAAATAATAAAGAATTCTGATGTTTTGCACTCATTACAATTTTATAAGTCCTAGAAATTGTTCTCCCCTTAATAGCAAGATTTTCAAGTATTAATTTAACTAAATCTATGTTCTGTAAGTCAGTGTGTATCTGTGAGAATTTAGCATTTATAAGATGATGAAGTTGGTTAAGGATAATACTATATGTCATAGGAAGTTTGAGTTCAAGTCTCATTTGCCCCGTGTTAGAGTCTTTCCATTGGTATATATCCCATATTGTGTAGTCTTTTATCAGGGGGTAGTTTGTTAGATTTACTGGTTTATTATTTATTAGTAAATTAGGATTTAGGTGTAACAGTTGTATAAGGGCAAAAGCGTCAGCTAATTGCCATGATTTAAATAGTTTCTGAGTTGTAAGAATCATGTTTTTAATTAGCGGGTGTAAATTCTTCATGTATATGCTAGCCTGGTTTAAATTCAAGAATGGTAAGGATTTGATATTACAGCCAAGGGATTTCAACTGTTCATGCCAGATTTTGGTCCACTGGGGTGTCCAAGTATTTATATATGAGTCATAGTTTATTATTTGTATTAGTCTGTATACAGTAATTATACTATAGTAAAGCTTAAAATCAGGTAACCCCAATCCCCCCTTAACTTTGGCGAGTACAAGTTTTGCATATTTAATTCTGGTAGATTTGGGATACCATAAGAATCTTGATATAGCTTTTTCCGTGGCAAGGAAGAAGTTTTGGGGAATATTTGAAAAGGTAGCATTTAATTGAAAGAGTATTCTTGGTAAAAAATTGATCTTGACAACACTAGCTTTTGACAGTAGAGACATATTAATGTTCTTCCATCTATCCATATCGTTTTGAATACTAGTCCATGTAGTTAGTAGGTTATTGTTTATAATATCTTTGAAGTCTGAAGTAAATATTATTCCTAGATATTTTATCTGGTAGTTTATTTTGATCTCACTCATAGGAAAGTACAATTCTTTATGCCCTATAGGACTGAGGGGAAATATGTGTGACTTGTTTAAATTTAAATTATAATTTGAAACTACCAAGAACTCATCAATAACTTTAAGTATTTTTGGGAGATCAGTAGTGGGGAGTTGAAAGTATATATTTAAGTCATCAGCAAAGGCAGAGTATATAAGATTTGTATTGTGGATTCTGGGAATATGATGAAAGGTTCTTTTGTGAAATAAACAGAAGGAGGGGTATCTAGATAAAGATTAAATAGGTATGGCGAAAGAGGACATCCTTGTCTTGTACCATTGGATAAGAGTATAGGGTTAGTTATAAGTTTATTTACCTGTATAGTGGTAGAAGCTTTCTGATACAGAACCTGGATCATTTTAATGAATTCTTGAGGAAAACAATATAAAAGCAGTATATTAAAGAGAAAGTGTAAGTTTACTCTATCAAAAGCTTTAGTTGCATCTACTGTAAGGGCATATCTGGGGCATTTGTCCATATTAAGTAGTCTTACAATGGTATCTAAAAGGAGGGTGCTGTCACTTGTTTGCCTGTTTGTCATAAAGCCCATTTGTTGTTGGGAAATAATAGAGGGGAGTATATTCTTAAGTCTATTTGCTATAACATGGGCTAATATCTTAAGATCAGTGTTTATGAGGGATATTGGTCTATAATTTGCTGGATCTGTTGGGTCAGAATGTGGTTTAGGAATCAACACTGTCTTGAAGTTATTTAAGTATTTGTCTGTTATACCATATCGTATTATATAGTTGAAAACTTTTAATAACACTTTGGAGATAGGTTCCATGAATAGCTTATAAAAATCCGGTGTGTATCCATCAGGCCCAGGGGATTTACCTAATTTTAGTTTGTTTATTGCAGCTTTTATCTCTTTTAAATGTAACGGTGATTTTAAGAGTTTCCTTTGATCTTCTGTAATTTGTGGAAAGTTTATATTATATATAAAATCCTCATATCTGTCTGTAGATGATGATAAGGGTATATTGTATAAATCATCATGTTTTTTCTAATGGGACAAACTCGATCTGGGGAGTTGATGGAGGAGCAGGGAGTTATGGGTAAGGGAGGTGGAGCCAAAATAGATAAAGACTTTTGAATTGCCCACTGTCCAATCCGAAGTCCATCAGGTTGAACCAGAGACAGATAACACAGATCTGTCATTATGGTGAGAACATAACTTTCATTTTATTACATACTGCACTCATATTTACTGTCAGAAAGATACCAAGTCATATTATATATTCTGTAAAACATTAACTCTGCTGCCTTTAACATAGATAGCCCATTTCCTGTCAAACATTTTTTGACTCTGCCACATAGTTTAATGACTTGTGGTAGATTAACTAGTGACATTACTGTCACCTGCCACATTATACAAGTGTGACACAAAATTGAGAACTAGTCAAGCTAATGTTTATCCCATAAGTGTAGCAATTACCTAGGCCCATCTCTCTTAATCCTTTATTTGTAACATATCTAAAACCTATTTTTTCCCATTTATCTTCTAACTCATCATCTATATTTTTTGTACAATTCCATCCTAAATTGTTCCTTCTGTGGGTATAAATGATGAGCAGATTATTTAAAGTTCTCCTCAATTTTTTTTTTGTTTTCTGAAGGCTTCATAATTGCCTATTCCCTAAAGTGTTTATTCTTGGCATTTTCTCTTACCCTTTTATACCTTCCACCAGTTTACTATGAATCACCAATATCCACAAAGCTGACAATTCAAAATACTGAAAAACAATGTCCAAAAGACAGAATGGCAAACATTAGCTCCCTTGCATCCCCAATGTGAGATTCAAGCCTGCAATACTTTTTCCTAAGAAGCAAATAAATAATAATTCCCCTTACTGCTTTCAACTTACTGGCGTAAAGGGCCTGTAAAATAAACTGTAAAGCCCATATTTAACTTAATTAGGGCGTTAGCAAAGATTTCAGTAAACTAAATAAACATAGGCTACAGCAGTAAAATGTATTTGCCCATTTAGCTCTTTTCTGTTTTGATATTTCCAGCTTTTAAAACTTAACTAAATTTCCTTTCCACGTTCAGCTTCTCTGCACAGTTACATTCTTCTTTTTTCCTTAACAAGCTCTCATCCTTCTCTTTCTTCGTTAGCATAACTTGTTCCCTTCACTGAATCGTAACTTTCTTTTGCCAAAAAATAGACTTTGCTTTGCTCATAATAAGCTGTGTATCAGTCATTAACCTGTCAAATCATCTGCATAGACTAAACACACCTTAAGTAATGGTAGTCTTTCATAACTAACATCTCTGACAGTACTTCCAATAACTGCTTCTGATATTAGTATGAAAAAGACGGTTATGTGAACATGACTGCTTTAAACCTCTATGAGCCATCATTCCTTCTCCAAATATCTTGTTCTTCATTCCTCTGATATCATTAAAAAAAGTACCAGTGCTGTAACTTTACATAAAATCCTTTCTTAAAGATCTACACAGTAATGTTCTTCACCCCACCCCCCATTTAATAATTTCAGCTTTCCCAGGGCACCTGCCCATTACTGGGTCTACTTGCCCATTCTTCTACCCCCAGACTTCTCTGAGTGAGCTTGGGCCAGTGTGGAACTTAAGGATGCCCAGGGGACTAGTGCTGGCAACTGCTTCTGCTGCTGTGTGTGTGGGGGCGGGAGGGTATTATCACCTTACCTCCACCCCTACATTCATTGACAATATCCAAGGGCTACTCACCTCTATGGACAATACCTCCCTTTACAGAGCATCTTTGACAAGCTCCCTTCTCTTTTTCATGCACGCACCCCTCCTTTCCAGCACCTTAGACACTTGAGGTTCTAATCGAACCCGGGTCACCTGGTCCATACTAAGGGCTTCATCCCTCTATACAACTAAACTAGCTTTTACAGTTACATGCCTTCTTAGTAGCCCTTGTCTATATTTAACTTCTAACTTTTTACTTCCTGTCTCAAAGGCTCTGTTTTTAAAATAAACAAATGCTGCAATGTCCTACTTTTCCCTCTTGAGAAGAGAAATGTCTAATATATATCATTTATATGGTCTTTTAATCTTTGCCATTGTATTCTAGTCAAATGTCACTTTTTATCCAAAAAATGGGATGGGTCAGGCAGTGACTCTAATGTCCAGCTCCTTCTATATATTGCTGCTGTAACTGTAGTAGTTCTTCCTTTAGCTTTTCATAGTCCATTTACCAGATCTTGTAAGCCTGAACACAGTCCTTGAGCCTGGTATTTTCGCAGTTTCATTTTGTCAATTTTTTGTAATGATTTATTTCACTGGTTTTTTTGTTTGTTTGTTTTTTTGTTATGTGTTTTTTTCCTGGCTTTGTATATATTGTTCTGACACTGACGTTAGACTGATTTGAGAAAGAAGGAAGCGAAATACTGGATTTTATGTACCACTAATACAAGGATTAAGTTCAACATCACCCCCCCCCCCATTCAACCTGAAACACAGGTAGAATCATCACATGGGTTTATGACCAATAGTAGTCTAGAAATATATGAATCTAGTTGTGACAAAGAAAGGAGTTTACCATTTATTAATGATACTTCTTTTTGTCCTTTTGTTACTACATTCTGTGAAGACAGCTATATGGTAACTGATATTTTAAACACAAATTGGAGTATTATAAAAGGGGACTTAGATATGCCAGGCACTTTTGGACAAACCCCTAAGGTAGTATATCAAAGGGGTAGTACTATAAAAATATATTGGAAAGGATATGTATTAATACCAGGACACTGACCTGTCAGATGGAACCATATGGTAAGTTGTGTATTGGGTCCAGCATTAAGTTAGTGGACAAGACTATAAAAATAAAGGGCAAATATAGCTGTTATTCTTGGACAGTGGTTTATATTGTCCTATGCACACAATGTAATGGATACTGTGTGGGCAAAACACAACGGAAATTGTCGCAAAGAACTTATGAGCATTTTTTATGAAACAGCACAACATAAGGAAACCAGTGCCTTATACAGACACTTTTAAATTTGCGGTATTACAGCAGATACAAAGTGAAGCTCATGGGGAACCATGGAAGCTATATTTAGAAGAGAAAGAGGTATGGTGGCAGATTTATCTGAATGTTAGTTGTCCACCAGGATTAAATGACATGGTGTCCATTTCTAGTTTGCTTAAATTAAAAGCTTATGATAGATAGAATTACATTCTTTATCACTAGAAATGTGATGTAATGTATAAATTCAAATAGTAAGATGAATGTAATGCACATTAACAGTGTTGTGAATGTCTCTTTAAAGAACATGTATTTTTAAATTTTTAGGTTCCTGAATTTTTAAATTAATCATGTGGGGGTGTTTACCTGATGTCATTGGCTGCTGGTAGTTTTGACACTGGTATAAATGTTTGGGCATGTTTGTAAAATGGTGTTTGAAGAAGTTTGGTGATTTTAAACCTGATGAAAGCTGTGACGACCATGCACTGGCCCAGCAATCAATGAGCCTCAATCCTCACCACTAACACCAGGAAGGTCGTCTCATAGAAGAGGAAAGGATAACAAATGCACACAGTAAAGTACAATTTCCCTTAAGTGCACACAGAGATCACAGTCAGTCTGGGGCTAGTTGCTCCCTTGCTCTCCAGGTCCCCAATAAGACTCCCCACTGGCACAGCTATAGGGTCCAGATCTCAGTCTAGCTGGCAAGCTAACCTCCAGTACCCTCTCTGTCCAACCAGTGCTTTGTGTCCCTGCCCAAGTAGCTGACACACACCCATACTGTGAGATAAGTATTTATACAACTTCACAGACACTCCTGGGAAAGGCTGACACAGATTCTCCAGCTGTGCCCCTTTACCCAGACTATACGGTAGTAATTTCTGCCACCACCAGCTAACAATTATCAGCTACCCAAAGGCCCTTGAAAGGGTGTCCAATTATTACTGTGCAATATTATTATCCAATTGGTAATGTGACTATTCAGTCTAAGGCTTTTTAGAGTGGCTTATTACAATGAACTCTATAAATATGCAATGTACTCTAGAGCTTACTTTGTCTCTACACAAACCAGCCACAGGTAAAGGTTTTAAAATATTTAATAATAAATAATTAAAAACACAAGACAATACCACTACACGACAGAGATATCTAAGAGTTCAGAGATCACACAGAAACTTAAAATAATAGAATAGAACATGACTGATGCCAAAGAAAAACACTTAATCTAACTTTCTAATCTTTAGCTATTCTTAAGAGAAAACACAGTGCTATAATCTTACTTACAAACATGTAGAGCATAAGCAGTGCTGGGGATGATGGTCCAAGACAAATGCTTCCAGTTTCTCACTGAACAATAGTTTATAAAACACTAACAACCAGCTCTGCTAAGGCCCTCCCAAATTGCATCATTTTGACACTTAGGTTTTCCCAGTATTCACATTACATCATTTTGACACTTAGTCTGGAGTTCCCAGGCAAACAAACTGCATTATTTAGCAAGCTAACACCTGCTCAGGAAACTACAACAATAAAAGACATTTCATATGTATACTCTAACAATTATTCCTTAAGTTAAGACAATAGAAAGAATGTGTTCAGCTAGCCACTACAGCACCACCATTTAGATAATTGTAACTTCAAAGAACATTTGAAATGCTTGACTTAGTTTTCCTTACAGCAGATGGCAATGTTGCAACAATCTTGAAGTTCACATTTTACAGTGTTTTCTTTCATTTAAGAACACAAGCTTGTATTTTACATTTATTTATACAAATGATAGAATTATGTATCAAATTCTATTTGACTAGGCTGGCAGCCTTCGCCAATCTTTCCCCAATCTTCACATCTCTTCCCCCCTGGAGAACTCAAGCTAGTTTTTCAAGTGACCCTTGAGAAACGCCCCTTGAGAGGGTTAGGTCTATCTGGGTGTACCTCACCACATTCCCTGTCTTGATAGCCCATCTGCATTGGCATTGCTACTCCCACTGCGGTGCTGCACTGACATATCATATGCTTGCAACCTCAGGCTCCATCTTAGCAATTTGGCATTTTGCTGACTGGCTCTTTTTAACCATATTAGAGGGTTGTGATCTGTCATTACAGATAATTTTCTTCCATAGAGATGTGGCTGAAGTTTCTGCAATGTCCACACTATAGCTAGACATTCCTTTTCTACAGTTGCATAGCATTCCTCCCTGGGTTGGAGCCTATGACTGAGATAAACCACTGTGTGCTCTTTCTCCTCTGAAGAAATCTAAGTACAGCCTCCACCCCATGGTTCAAAACATCCACTTGCACAACAAATTATTTGCTGTAATCTAGACTGGCTAACACAGGGGGTCCTCCCAAAGCTTCTTTAAGCTTCTGAAATTCCTGCTGACATACTGGGGTCCACACTACCTTTTCTGGCCTGTTCTTCCTTGTCAGGTCTGTGAGGGGAGCAGGTATGGCACTATAATTAGGAATGAACTTTCTGTAGTACCCTTTTGTCCCTAAGAATGCCCTCACCTGCTTTTTGGTAACAGGTGCAGGCCATGCCTGAATAGCTTCCACTTTGGCAGATTCTGGCCTTATCTTACCACTCCCCACTCTATGTCCTAGGTAGGAGATCTCTGCCATACCCACCTGACATTTGCTCGGCTTAATGGTCAACCCTGCCCTCTGTAGTCTGTCCTGCACCTCCCTGACATGCTAAAGGTGCTGTGGCCAGGAATGCTTGTAGATGGCAATATCATCTAGGAAAGCAAGGGAAACCCCTCCTGCTCCTGCTAGGATATTATCCACCAGCCTCTGGAAAGTCGCTGGGGCATTCTTCATCTCAAAGGGCATCTTTGTGAACTCATATAAGCCAAAAGGAGTTACAAAGACTGACTTCTTTCAAGCACAGGGAGTCAAGGGCACCTGCCAGTAACCCTTGGCAAGATCAATGGTTGTAAGATACTTAGTCCCACCCAGCTGCTCTAGGGCCTCATCTGTCCTAGGCACGGGGTAAGCATCTAACTCTGTGTGACTATTTAATTTCCTGTAATCCACACAGAACCTGGTGCTGCCATCCTTCTTTGGCACCAACACCACTGGTGAGGCCCAGGGACTGTTGGACTCTTGAATCACCCCTGGTTCCAACATCTCTTGTACCTCTTCCCTCAGAGTCTGTTTGACTCTCTCAGGCACCCTTATAAGGGGCCTGCCTAATAGGCCTTTGGGGTCCTGTAGCCACCTGGTGCTGCACCAGGTGGGTGCTCCCTGGTTTCCCAGTGAACATGTCCCCAGATTCCTGCAACACTGCTCAGATTTCTCGAACCTGGGTAGGAGATAGCTGCTGGGACATTGCTACCCCTTCCACTGATGTGTCAGCCTGAGCCTCACTGAGGTGATCAGGCCATAGATCTCACTCAGACTCCTCCTGCAATCCACTGCAAATACTCAGTACAAGGGCCTCCCTATCATGGTATGGTTTCATCATGTTAACATGGTACAATTTGTGCCCCTGCCGTCTGCCTAACACTTCCACCATGTAGTTAACATCACTTATCTTTCTTACCACCTTGTAGGGTCCCTCCCAAGCTGCTTGCAGCTTGTTGTGTCTGACAGGAATGAGAACCATTACCTGCTGCCCCACAGCATATCCTGTCATATCACACCTTTTTATGTTGTTGGGCTTCTGCCAGGTTCTCCTGGGCCAAGCCCATGAGTTCCCTGAGCCTTGTCCTGAGGGTTAGGACGTATGCCACAACAGACTCCTTGTGAGACTCACACTCACCTTCACACTCATCTCAAATTAAATCAAGAGGTCCCCTCACCCTATGCCCATACAGCAACTCAAAGGGTGAAAAACCTGTGGATTCCTGGGGAACCTCTCTGTAAGCAAACAACAGATGGGGCAAATATTTGTCCCACTCCCTCTTAAACTGATCTTCAAATGCCCGTAGCATGGACTTGATTGTAGAGTTTAACCTCTCAACAAGACCATTAGTCTGGGGATGGTAGGGGGTGGTCTTCATGTGCTTCACCCCACTGGACTTCCACAGACAAGCCAGCAGGTCTGACATGAAACTGGCACCTTGGTCAGTCAGTACTTCATTTGGGAAACCTACCCTGCTGAAAATCTCTAACAAAGCATTTGCCACCTTCTCTGCCTCAATGGAGAACAAAACCACTTCCTCAGGGTATCGTGTAGCATAATCCACTACCACTAGAATATACTTTTTCCCTGTGGAACTTGGGGTACTCAGAGGACCCACAATATCCTTAGCTACCCTCTGAAATGGCTCCTCAATCACAGGCAAAGGAATCAAAGGAGCTTTCACCTTGTCTCCTGCCTTGTCTACCTTTTGGCACTGCTCACAAGTCCTGCAGTACCCTATTACATCTCTGGAAATTCCAGGCCAATAGAAGTTTTGCATAATACGCTTCTTTGTACGTTTTATGCCCATATGACCTGCCAAGGGAATATCATGGAGTTCCCAGGCAAACAAACTACATTATTTAGCAAGCTAACACCTGCTCAGGAAACTACAACAATAAAATACATTTCACATGTATACTCTAACAATTATTCCTTAAGTTAAGACAATAGAAAGAATGTGTTCAGCTAGCCACTTCAGCACCACCATTTAGATAATTGTAACTTCAAAGAACATTTGAAATGCTTGGTTTGGTTTTCCTTACAGCAGATGGCAATGTTGCAACAATCCTGAAGTTCACATTTTACAGTGTTTTCTTTCATTTAAGAACACAAGCCTGTATTTTGCATTTATTTATACAAATGATAGAATTATGTATCAAATTCTGTTTGACTAGGCTGGCAGCCTTCGCTCATCTTTCCCTAATCTTCACAAAAGCGCTTACCAATAAATGGTATTTTACTGGATTTTGCACCTGTGGTTCTCATCCTTTGCTGCTAATTTTTTGCTCTTCTGATTTGAGAAAGAATGAGATAGATTTTCATTATCTGAGCGACAGAGACAGAATTTTTTTTTTATAATTTATTTATTTAGTATTCATTCCCTCAATTTCATCAATCTTGGATTGAAAATGCTAACGTAAGGAGGGTGGGAGGTAAAACACCCACAGAGGGAGTTATAAAATGCTTGTTTTACTGAGGAGGTATTTTGATTTTTTTGAGCAATGGCTGCTGTGTCAGTACATGTGTTTAGATGTTACATGACACGACAGCAAACCAAACACATAAACACACAAAAACATACTCGGAGGCTCTAAATAAAAATCTGCCTAAGCAGCAGAGACCTCCAAAGCAGACACCCAAGCAACCGCTACCCCAAAACAAAACACGTGCAACACATAGCTCACAAAGCCAGTGTGCTGAACAGTCACAGCCCTTAAGGCTAAAAAACACACCTGATAAACTTGTAATAGGTGACTCTATCGTCAGGCACACTGACATCCCGCTCACCAGGCTGAACAAGGAGAAGGTCACGGTGAGCTGCCTGTCGGGCGCTAGGATCCGCCACATAACACAAGCACTCAGGTCACTCCAAGGCAAGTACAAATATGACTCTGTCATTGTCCATGCTGGTGTGAATGACCTGAGACATACCTCCCTGGACTACATGAAAAGAGACATAGAGGAGCTCTCTGAGCATGTGGCCCAGGCCAGTATGACCCTGACCTTGAGTAGCATCTTACCCTCACCAAGAATGATGCCACAATATGAAGACAAGATGATCAATTTCAACAATTGGCTTAAGTATTGGTGTCATTCAAAGGGGATCCAATGCCTGTCAGCCTGGGATGACATGCTTTCGACAAGCCACGATGCTTCGCTAGGGATGGCTTGCACCTGTCACCACTGGGCTTTCGGATATTGGCAAAGGCTCTTGCTACCCCTATAGTGCCTGTTTTAGGCAAGGCTCAAAAGACAAACCCACCTCCATAGGTATCACAAGGGATAAGAAACTAAGAGTAATGCTACTCAACGCCAGAAGTCTAAACCTCAAGATGCATGCACTCGAAACTCTCCTTAGCATGGAGAACATCGATATCTGTGCAGTAACAGAAACCTGGTTCAAGGCTCCCGAGAGCACCCCAGCACTGCCAGGTTATACCTCATACCATGCTTTTCGGCCCCAAAACTTGGACCGAACCAGAAAAGGAGGGGGAGTATCAATATTCGTCAAAGATACCCACACCTTCAGGTTGGTGGCACAGCACGAAGCATCAGAGACTATCCATGTGCAACTAACAGTGGGTAAAACTGCCTTCCATTTTATAGCCTGCTACAGACCACCCTCCCAAACCCAGGAACCCCACTCGGCCTTCCTGAGAACACTGGAAAATATGAAGGTCTCTCCAAACACCATTATATTGGGTGACTTCAACTACCCAAACATAGACTGGGAGCATTACTCTAGCTCCAACACCCTAGCTCAAAGGTTCCTAGAATTTATAAACTCAAACGCTATGGAACAACTTGTTACCACTCCCACAAGAGGGGAAAATATACTGGACCTGATCATCACCAACATGGGGACTCTATGCTCCAGACCAGAAGTGTATCCCTCATTGGTAAGATCAGACCATAAACTAATCTCACTGGATATTCACATTCCGACCCCACCCCCTGCCCAGAAAACCACAGTGAAAAACTTCTCTAAAGCAAATTTCACACTCCTCAAAACTGAGGTGGAATCCTTCAAAGCCCCCGGGCCTGTGGAAAATACGGCCCAGACCACAGAATCCTTTATAAACTCATTCTATGAACACCTTCAGAAATGCATGGATCATGCAATCCCAAATAAAACCAAGACCCAATCCTCCAAAGGCAGACGTCCTGTCTGGTGGACCCCAGCCATAAACAAACTGTACAATAGAAGGAGGAAGCTACTACATGATAGAGCAAAATCCCAAAAAGGGAAGGCATCTCTGATCAGTGTTAGCAAAAAACTACGGGCACTCATAAAATCGTCTAAGGCCAACTTCAAGAGAAAAATTGCACAGGACACTAAGGATAATCACAAGGCTTTCTTTAGTTATGTTAGGAACCTGGGTTGGAATTCCCAGATATGGTCAGAACTGGTCCAAAATGACAAAAAATACACCGAAACCACAGACATTGCCAACATCCTAGCTGACAGGTTCAGTGCAAACTTCTCCCCCCCCTCCCCACCAAAAGGGCAAATACCTATCCCAGCAGAGTGCTGCCCCCCTGACATCTCAGACGCCCTCTCCAAAGCAAAAAATACAGCATCAATGGGACCAAATGGTGTCCTGGGCTGCATCCTACATGAACTCCAAGAAGAGCTAAACCCAAACATAAAACTACTGTTCAATCTCAGCCTTACCACAGGATATGTACCCAAAGAGTGGCGTACAGCAACAGTGGTCCCTCTCCACAAAGGTGGTTCCTCAACGGATCCTGGAAACTATCGCCCCATAAGCCTGACTAGCTTGGTCTGCAAAGCTATGGAAAAGATCATCATGGACCTCATAAAAAAAGATATTGGGGACCTACAGACACTGGATCCTACCCAGTTCAGCTTTTTTAAGGTCAGATCCTGCCTCTTAAACCTGGTCAATTTCTTTGAAACAGTTATCAAGGCCATTGACGAGGGGAAGGTGGTCCACACAGCCTACCTGGACCTCGCAAAAGCCTTCGATACAATACCCCACTCGGGCATTATAGATAAGCTCACCAGCTTAAATATAAACCCCTATGTTACTAGATGGGTTGCAAACTGGCTCAAGGACAGAACCCACATGGTTAGAATTGCTGGAGCCATGTCAGACTCCAAACCAGTTACAAGTGGTGTCCCACAAGGCTCAGTCCTGGGACCTCTCCTGTTCGGTATATATTTCTTGGAGGTACAGGTCAACATGGAAGGACTGTGGCTGACCAAGTTCGCAGATGACTGCAAACTGGGTGTATAATCAACTCTCCAGCCGACACAAGCATCCTCCAAAAGGGCCTCATAGAAACAGACAACTGGTGCCAGAGCCATGGCCTCAAGCTAAACGCCAAGAAGTGTATAGTCATCCCCTTTGGCAAAAATAAAGTCCCCACAAATTACCACATAGGTGGTAATCCATTAAGTACGGAAGAAGTAATTAGGGACCTGGGGACCCAAGTTGATAGCAATCTCTCATTTGACAACCACGTGGCCAAAGTGGTTAGATAAACATTTTATATAGCCCACCTAATCATGAAGGGATTCACATCTAGATCAGGGGAGGTCATCGTGCCTCTTTACTCATCCCTCATCAGGCCCATAATTGAGCACAATGCCCCTTTTGGGATGTACCTTACCAGACACCTGCAGCAACTGGAAAGACCCCAAAAGTACCTCACCAAGAGGATCAAAGGGCTTAAACAGATGCCATATGCTGCCCGGTTAAATAAATTCCAGCTCTACTCAGTGGCATACCGCCTGCTCAGAGGCGATCTGTGCCTGACGTGTAAAGCAATGTCCAACCCGGAATTAATGGACATGCTGCACCTCAGAAAATCCAAATCCCATCGTGCTACGCGCTCGAGAGACGTGAACCTCAGCACTGAAATAAATAGGACATGCTGGAGGGACAGATTCATAACCCAGAGGCTCCCTTCACTCTGGAATAAAATCCCAGTCCAGGTTAGGCAGAGTCCCTCATTAACCCTCTTCAAGAGGAATCTTGATGAGTGGATGGGATATCGTAAGTTTACCACGGGTATCACTTCTGTGTCACTGTTAGACAGAGGCACAGTATACTAACCTCGAAAAAGGGCATAGCAAAATTAATTTAAAATGGGTGGCGAAAACCAAACACACTCTGCTGGCTAGGCTTATAAATGCCCTAGGGCAGATAGCCTAGTATGAACCTATGTACTCAAGGGAATTGTTTTGAGAAAGTAGAGCAGAGCATTTTGCATTTTGAGGAGTTACATTTCAAGTTATCACAGTAAAGTATTGCAGTACCATCATCTACTGATGAGTGTCCCTATGACTGTGGCCACTGCCTTTAGTTTCTAGTCCACTGCTTCAAGAAGATAGTCATTGACGGATCCTTTCACATAAGGGCAAGCCCTTCAATAAACCAGAGCCTCCTTTCAAATGCAGGTTGCCAGTTTCAAAGATTAAATCCCAAATGTAGCATGGATGGGTTGGTCATATTTTGCTAAAATGTCATCAGTTGACTTTCAGTCAGCTATGCAGGTAAACTGTACCATAACAGTATAACATTGAGTAAAATTGATTAATACAAATGGTCTTAATAATGTGGAAAGTATATGCAACACAAATTATTTGGTTTATTTTTTAATAAAAACAAGACATTTTCTTTTAAAAATATAAAGTAAATATCTGATGATTACTAAATTCAAAAGTAAGAGCTAATGGACTTGCAATTTTCTTTTTTTGCAGCAAATAAATAACATCAGTGCCATGCTTGTGCTGGTCAAACCCGTTACAGGACCAAAGGAGTACATTGTGGACCTTGAGATGACAACAGTCAGCACTATGAGCTACCAGTCAAGCTCTTTACTCCGGTTAACAATAATAGTGGGACCCTATAGCTTTTAGTTGTCATCATGTCCTCACAGACTAGCAACATCTGTGCAGAAAAACTTGGTTCTTATTTATAGATTTTGCTTTAATTGTAGAACTTTCTCAACACTGATGTAGTACAGCCATAACAAATTTTATTGTTCGATGTTCTGGATCGAATGTTGCATACTGCCAGTTTTTTTGCAGGCTCTGGATTTCATGTTCTCCACCTCTATTCATTTTAGGAAGCAATCAGGTTATGTGTGGTCTTTGCATACTTAAATGTGATAGTGTGATATAAAATATGTAAGCATACTGACGGCAGAGACTTTCAGCTTCTTCTTTGCATTTGTATAGTGTGCCTGACATTATCTGTCTGTGATAAGCTCTTTACATATAGCCTCATTAGTACACTGTTGTTCTTTAACATCAGATGTGATATTTTTTCTCATACCCTGTGATGTTTATAGTTTCAGGGTTTGTTTTACTGACTGCAACAAATTCTAGTAACATGGTACAGTTCTGTAGAATTACAAAAATGTGCATGTAATACAAACAGAGAATATAATTACAGTAGCTTATAGATGAAAAAGACTGGATAAATAAGACAGGATAAGATGAATATGTAAATCATGTAAGACAGTTATTCCATCCTTATTTAAATATTTACCTCTAAATGCCTTGCTGATACTTATATGACTGTATTGCTGCACTTTACTTTCCAATCTGTTTATATTTTAATCATAATATGATTATATTACTATGATAAGCACTTTGAGTCATTTGTTCCACAGTAGATGAAAAGTTATGGCATAGAGTATATACATTGGCAAATAGTTGTAACAGGATGCATATTATACTGGAGTAAAAGAATACCTTAGGAGCACACTGTACTATATAGTATCATCTTTCACAGCAGTGATATTAACTAACAAGGCAACCCTACACATGGTCGAGGTAAAATTGCTTGAGTGTCAGTAGAGCTCAAAAAAATAAAAGATGTAAAACCGAATGCCGTTTACCACAGGAAATCATTGCAGTGCAATGTTTAAGCAGTGCAATGTTTAATTGTTTGCCTGCAATGATTAATTTCTTTAAGGCGATTTCTCCCTTCCTTTGAGTTGGTTCAACTATGAAGTTGGCATATATAAGTTCAAGGGGAGTGGGGACTAGCCACCTGCAAAAAAACAACTAAAAAATTATTTTTTGTTCTTTTGAGTTTCGGGCATTTTTTCATCCTTTCAGAATGTTGACTTTCAGGAAGTTGGTGTTTCAAAGTAGAATCTAGCTAACAAAGCCCATGAACTCAAGTGCCTGATTTGTAATTTAAAATCAATACCTTGTAGAGTTTTATACAGTTTTGAATGGTGTTTCTTTATTGTGAGATATTATTTAGACAACTCCTGGACTGGGATATGAGGAAGCAATGTGTCATTTCTTGTAGGTTAATCATATTTCAGGACTTTTACCGTATGGTGTCTTATCTAAGATACTGATGTTTTTGTGCACTGAGCTAACTTACTGTTGCTCCATACATCATTTAGAAGTACTCCATAGGGAAAAAAGTGCAGAGAGAAAAGTTATAACAGTCATGGACTGCAAAGATTATAATTCACAAGAGCAGCAGTATTGTTTTTGCTAAGATTGTTTATAAATCATTACATCAAGTTTGTTAGCCATCTTCAACGCATACCCACTGAGTACTCATGCCACAGCTGAGATTTGCTTTTGATAATTATCCATTCAATTTACATTTCTTCATTTGTTTAATGAAGAATTCATCAGGCTGCTGCAGATATCTGTAAACTGATAGGTGCAATCTGAAAAATGCATCCCAAGGACTGTCACACCTGGAGCAGTTAGTCTAAGCACAAAAATGTGTGCACGCTTTTTGAAGTTCTCAGAGATTAATGTTTGAGAATATTCAGGATATATAGTATAAGTGAAAATATGTGAAACAGTAAAAGACTTTGGACTTGATTCAAAAGCACTGTATTTAGCTACATGACTGATTTGTTTCCAAGTTTGGCACAGCATGGCCAGTCACAGTTCTCAAAATGGATTACTCTGAGCGGCCAGCCTACAAATTAATTCAAGCTGTAATTAGTGCTAGCTGATTGCACTGAGTGGCTGAGACACCCTGCACGTGTCGTGTCAGAAACTGTGAGGTATAATACTGATTTGCCTTTGTACATTGACAGTCTCTGCAGCTATTTCCAAAACATGCAGCATGCCCTTGATATGCATACAATAACAATAACGTGTCCATGCAGGTACAGAGTTTCTCGGCTCTTAATTATTTTTATTACTATTACAAAACAAGGGTTTAAGTAGCCACACAGTGATTATGGCTGATGGCCATTACCATCCTCCTTTGTTAAATGTAGTGTCTATTTACTGAAGGCACTAACCCACTCAGTGATGGGAGCCAATTTTAGGCTGTTCAAGCTACCTTACAGCTTAATGCTGCATGCTGAATGCACAGATTTCTCATTCATGAGGATTTTGTTTGGAGTCGTGGATCACTGGCTGAAAATCAACCTTGGTTTTACAGCTGCGAATGCCCTTGCTCAGGCTGATGCTGACTTCCTTAATCTGGTTCACCATGTTTAACAAAGTAGTTATGCAGTACAGTGTCTGTTTCACAACTGTTTAGCTCCAGCATTATGTCATTCCCTGAGCTCTGAGTATACAAGCATGCATATAGACAACTGTTGCATGTAAAGCAGGCTGATAAGCAGTTAAAATAAATTAATATCATTTGTGGTAAAATGTGTAAAATTTGATTATTTTATTAACACAATACAATAATAGCAATGCTAGATTTTGGGTACTTTATAAATATCAGTGTTATTACCATTGAGAAGTTTCACGTCTAACAAGGGTATCTGTAAGTAATGATTAGAAGTTGTACATACCTTAAATACTCCAGGCAGTACATACTGAACTTAGCCAGGAACTCTGTATTGATTTTAATAGTAACTATTTTTGTCGATTCCTTTGCTGTTGAGTAAGGTGCAAAGAAAGCCTGAGTTTTTTTTTTTTTTTCACTTAATGCTGGAATATGTTACAGACAGGCTGTATTGCATATATTGGTATTAGAGTCTGTGGAGTATTGTCATGTACTTTAAATGAGAACTGACTTGCACATGACCTCAGATTTTATTTTATTTTCAGAATTGTTCATACATCAATAGGTGCTTAACTATGTGCCAAACTGGTTGTGGCGTCTATGCACATAAAAATAGTGGTAATGGGGTCTTTTATCATTTAAAATAGCAGAAGCATATTCATAAAAAAATGCTGTATTCGTACAATATGCTGTGTTTTAATTCATTAAAGGGAGATGAAGCAAACATTCCCAAAACAGAAAGCAGTTAATGGCATTGTGTAGTCACCTGTTTTTTGATTCAGTATGTTTCCTTTCTCACATTTCTCCATGTTCTATGTGAATTTAATGTTCTCTTTGTTTCTGCTTGCCTTGTATATAAAACTTCCAAAATTATTTTGTATTGTTACAGATTAACAGAACTTTTCTGTAATGTTTATTTTTCATGAAACAATTTTTACTTTGATGTACAAAGTTTTTTAAAATAAAATATATAATTATTATAATTATTCTGCAGTCTCAATGTTAATTCATTGTGTTGTATTTTGCATTTTTTGTTGGAAATGTTGCACTATTTAATATTAAGCTGCTTCGGCATGATGTAAGGATTTTATCTGATATTCAAGTCATACTCATTCTATGCCAGAATGAATCAGATGCATAGTCGTATATTCTTATGGTGGAGCATGAGCTCCTGCAGACATTACTCAGTAGACACCCTCAAAAAGAGAGCTGTGCAAAATTAATGACTACCTTCTTTGAAAAAGATGGTGTGTGTGAACATAATAAGGCAAATCCATCTGTACCCTATTCCATACATATCATAACAATACAAGGAGATCAATAAGCTCATCTGTTAAGAAGGTCATTTGAAATGTTATTTTGATATGAGCAAGACCTTCAAGTTTTACATTAGCAAATTATGGACAAAAGCTCCAAAATGACATTCTTTTAAAAGGGAGATTTTTATTTACTTCTCCATGGTCACATAACTGTCCATATTCTTAAGCGTTACACATTTTTTTGATGAATATAGCTTTTTATTTTTCCTATGACACCTCACATTATACAAGATTCTGCTCTACTTAGCCTTTCAGACACAGGAGAAGAGGTTGCTTACCCCAGGAATTTGCATATGCTAAGAGCATGGCATGTACTGTACCAGTTTTTGAAAGGAATTTTAATTGAATATCTGTACCAGTCCATGTTTTTTACTAAGAAATGGAATGGTATTTCCATCTCTTAAAGAGAAGCAAAGGCATGTAAAAGCACCTTACGCAAACTGCTTTCTGTCTTTTGAATGTTTTGAGTTTATTGCAATGTTCTATATGGTAGACGATTTCCCAGCATAAGTAAGTTTAGAAGAGTCTTAAGAGTGCTGCAGCACCCCATTAATGTTTTTGTTGAGAAGCAGTCATCCAGCAAACAAAACTGATACTGACTTGCCTGCCATTGTGTTGGTTTGTGCACATGTTAAAAAAACAACACTTTGATTCAGCAGCGGGGTAGACTTATGAAAATTTACAAAAGACGACTTTTTGTTTTGTTGTTTAGTCATAGCAAGAAATACTTTGATATGGCCAGCTGAAGCAGAGTTTACATGTTTACATAAATTGCATAAATCAGCATGGCAGGTTTACTGTTGTCAATTAACATAGTCATAGAAAGCTTGCAGTGACTGTGTTAACTAATGGATAGTAATAAACCTGTCTTGATGATTGATACATCATTGCTTCAGGTTGCCACTTAAAAGTGATTGCTTTTATCCTATCTCCACTATTTTGTTCTAACATGACAGTAACTCTTCATTTTCTAAGTGACCTATACAGCAGATTTCTGTGTGATACATCAGACTGAATGCCCTGAAGCCTTACATGAAACTAAACATTTATCCTCTACCAGTTTCCTCCAGTTTTAAGAGAACAGTAAATTTGCTTCAATTTTTGAAAATACTGTATGAAATATTGACTTCCAGTAACCTGACAGCAGACTTGTATAAGTTAAATATGGCAAAGCTGCAAGTGACACTACTTAATAAATAATTGTTGCAGGGGATAAGGCACCAAGTAGCACTTGAGACTTTGCCCTACACCCCTTACTCATACATGCTATCTCCATAGTAACATAACTGCTGAGAAAAAAGCCTAAAGTGTTGTAAAAATGGCTCATGCAATGGCTCACATAACTGTAAGCTTGCAGCACAGCTCATTAATATAAAATGTTTCTTGACTAAAAGCATTTCAGAGGTTGGGATTGAGGAATAAAAAACCCAGTAGTTACATTTTGTTAAGAAGTAGGACTCCCAACATTTACATGTTATTGTCTCAATGTTGTTTCATTCTAATTTGAATCTTGCATGTGCATAAAGGTCCACCACCAAAAATATGTTACTGTAATCATGCCTTTATTCAGCTCTTGTATGCTATAGTCACACTGCTATTTTAATAAATCAAATCCTTTTGGAAAAAAGAGGTCTTACATTAACATCAAACATATTTCATTTTAATCATAACCATTATACTCCATTTTAGTGTAGCAAACAGCTACCAACTATTAGTTCTCTGTCTTTAAATCATTTTTATTCTTTACAGCCTTGCATTTTTCCTAGTTATATGTCTAGACAGAATGCAGTGAAAGTCTGTACTTAATATGGTAATTTAAAACTCAAAGATGATAAAATATTGTTACCAATACTATATCACATCAGCCTTTGAGTCTTGGACATATACATTAGAAATGGGAATAGTTTTCCTTAAACATGCAGAAATAGAAAGTTCAGGAGTTGGCCAGACCTGTATTTCCTTAAACAGGTAAGTTGAGTTCCCAACAACCAATGTTCATATTGTGTTCTTTAAATCAGATTTATTGTTAGTTAGGGCTTATTTTATTTGCATGTTTCATTTTATTGGTGTATGATGTATTTTTAAATGTTCCTATGCCTAGTTTGATTTTTTGACTTGATAAAGGGTTTTCCCAAAAGCACTTGTCTGTTTTTATTTTATTAAATTGTCATTTTAGCTATTCCCGGCATCCTGTTTTCCTTTTGTTACTGCCAGTGTTTTGGATGTGGATTTCTTTCCCACTGGTATTTTCTTCTGTACGACTTTGTTTCTTCTCCTTTTTCCAGTGTGAGCATGGCTGAAGGTACAAGAATTGAATTGGACTACAATTCCAATGTGCTGAGCTATTTTAATGGAACACAATGACCATTTTGTCAACATGCTCAGAGATGATGTTATTCTATTGTTATCGCACATTTTTATAGTAACTGACGAATATTCTACTCAGATGGACTATGATATCCAGTCTTTCCATTCTTTAGTTAAGCAACTGGAGAATCATTTGTTAAAATTCAAACGTGTTCAGTACCAGCGTTTGCACTTGGGAAACCTGTCTACATTTGAAGATAGTACTGAGAGGATTGCGAATAATCAAAATGCCTACGTATGGACATGTGTACTCTGAACTGCTAGCTCAATGGCAGAATATTAATTTGGATACCAGCTTCAAATACATGCAGTTGTTGCTTGACTTTTTTAGACCTAATGAAGATTCTTTACTGAATGGCTTTAATACTTTGTTCCAGAGACTTTGTGACACTTTTCTTTTTGAAGTATTTTGTCTGGCCATTGATGAGCTCACTAGTGACCTTTCACTATTTGTGAATCAACTAGATGCAAAAGAAAAGGAAACTCAATCAAGATCTGGCAGATTTTAAGGCAGGGAATGTGTTCTCCTGGCCTAAGACATCAACAAGTCTATCAAATAAGAATGGCCTAAACACTGCCATTAATGATGCTGAAGTTGAGTTGAATAAGCAGAGTGGATCTGAATTTGATATTAACAATCATAATAAATCAATTAATGTAGCAGCTGATACCAATAAGATCCTTTCAACAGTCAGTGCTGATCACAATTCTCTACATTAGGTAATAATGTACGTAGGAAGGTTCCCCTGAATAATACCAATCTGGTTTTTCCATCTCTCCCACTTCCTAACAAGGATCCTGTTGTGAGACCAAGATCCCAGAGCAGAGGACAGAAATGTCATAAACCACTTCACGATCAAGTGACAACTCCCTCAATCAAATGTATGTGGGGTCGACCCAAAACTCCTTGATCCATAATATTTCATCTGTTTGATTGACTCCTGCACAATTACCTCTGCTTGAGAAGGGATTGTCATTCACACCCTGTAGTCATCTAGTTTTTTGCGATACTGTGCTTGATCTTAAGAATTTTACCAGAAATGTTATGCTTAAATTGTTATATTCTTCAGACACGACATCCAATGTGTTCAAGAAACCTAGTACGTTTATGCCTCCCTTACATCTCTTGTTGGAAGCCTTCTCTAGATTATGCGAGGAAAGATCTATTAACTGAACTGATTAAATATAATAATAAGAACATGACTTATTCCAATCTGAGTATTGATCAGTTATCAGCATTAGCCGAATTACAGAACATGGATTGCTTGACCATACGCTCAGAGGATAAAAGTGGAGCTATTGTTCTTCTGGATACAGCTCACTATCTTGCCAGCATGTATGAGATGCTTTCTGACACCTCTACATATACTGCGATTACCATTGAAGAGTTGAGAACAATAATTTCTTGATTACATTATGACCTACATAATTGTTATATTACTCAATGTATTTCTAAAGATCTGTTTAATTATTTGAAGGTTCACTCTCCGGTAGATTCAGAGCTTTATGGTCTCCGCAAGATACACAAACACTCTGCTGATCCACCATGAGACCTACTCTGGGAGAGGATGGTCTACATAGACCCTTTCTATCTATGCAGAAAACAGTATTAGACTTGTCTTGGACACCTTTCCTACAGTTCTTAGAGATGCCAAACAATTTCTACTATCTTTGTTTGAGTGTGTCAAGAAGTCACCCAAATCCAGAGATGTTCTGCTAGTGACCTTAGACATTAAATCTTTGTTCACTGTCATTCCCAATGATATTGGTATTGAATTAACCAGTTTATTATAGCTAATACTGATTTTACAGCTGATAAGGTTAATATGTTTTTTTCATTGAACTTGTTCTGAACAAGTTTCTATTTGATAGTCAAAAAACAGAAATTAGGTGTTGCCATGGGTACTTCATGTGCCAGCATCTATGCTAATGCTGTTTTGGCACAATGGGAAACAACTCAGGTTTTGATCAACAATGAATTCCATTAGTTTATTATTTACTATAAATGCTTTTTTGATGATATTTTCCTTCTGTGGGGTGGATCAGATGGCAACCATTTCAGGTTTTTGATTTTTTTGAACACATCCACACATTTTTTGTCTTTTAAGTTGAAATATTCAAGGGTGGAGATTGATTTTCTTGATGTATGTGTCTATAGGACCATTGAAGTTTTTTTTGCTTCAGATCTTTATAGAAAACCTCATAGGAAGAATCATACTCTTCACAGGAAGAGTATGCACCCAAGGCATATTTTTAGAAAGGCCAGGGAATGAGGATCTGTAGACAGGTATGTGAAGACACCAAGATCGACTGTCGTATATATCAGTTTAGGAGAGAGTTGAAATCTAGAGGTTATACAAATAGTGATCTTGACTTGTCTTCCACACCAGCAGGGCTAGATAGAATAGGTCTTGCTAGACTATATTTCTATGCATCTGACTCTTCTAGTGCGAACAATAATCATTTTATAGGTAGATCTAAGGTAGATGTTTTGTGAATGTTGTCTGTCATATTTTTAAACACCACTGGAATATTCTGCTAGTTGATGAGAAAAATAAGTAGTTGAGCCTGCACCTAGGTTCATCTTTAAGAATAGCAAATCCCTAAGGAGGTTGTTGTGCTGTAAGAAAACAGGATGAGCTACTACCACCCATTCAGGCAGCAGGTACTTACCCGTGTGGATCTTGTAATTACTGTAAGTGCACTGACACCAATAGAAATCATTTTAAGCTTCCCTTGTCTGGCAAACTTTATCACTTTACTTCTTTTTTGTTGATTGTTCCACTGAGAATATTGTTTACTTAGCTAGAGGCATATCTTGCGATTGTTTCTATGTAGGCAAGACTTATTGTTCTTTCAGAGAAAGGCTAAGAGAACATTTATATGACATTAAAATATTTAACGATAGGAATGCACTTGCAAGACATGTTATCAGTGTTGGTTCTTCTCACTCCTTTGATTTTATGGCTTTGCAAGTTTGTGTCCCTGGCCCCAGGATGGGGGACATAGAGAACCATACTGAGTTATATGAGCTAAAATGGATTATCTCCTTGCAAGCCGATAAAGGGTAGGCTTTGAATGATACAGTTCCATTTAAACCCTTCTTAAAAGCTTGCTCTCTTTGTGGGTGACTTCAACAATTTTACATCTATTTTTATTCTCTGGAATTTATTTATACCCCCTTTTTTGTAGTGGGGTTTGAAAAGTGCTAATGTACAGTTTATTGTAGGTTGCAGTGCATGATACTTTGTTTGTATTTGTTATTCATTTTAGCATTTTTTTGTTTTTGCTGTGTGTTGATAATATTTGTTAGTATATGTGGTTGCAGTTTTCACTACACTTAGTTTTCTCATTAGTCGGTTGTTGTTCATTCTATTTTGATAGTTTTTTTATTACTGTAATTTTTTTGTAAAGTATTTAGTTTTTTTTTATATTCTGTGGTGATATTTTTCTGACTCTTATTTATGTAATAGAGTTTATATGTCTTTATGCTTTGTACAAATACCGAGACTCAGTATGATTAGTGTAATATGTATTGTTTATTTCAATTATTCCCATGTTTTTTCTCTTAGCTCTACTAGTGAAGAGTTGATGTTATATATAATGCATTTACTCTTAGTGTGCTGTGATCTCTTAGATTTGTTACAGTCTAAGACAGTTTGTTAGTCATTGGTTGATCATTTGAATTATAAATTTTTATTGGTTTTCAGCTTTTGTTGCTGTCCACCCAATCAGCTCATGCGGTAATGATGTTGGAGGGAATAAGTCATTTAATTCTGTGTTGTGCATCCACGCTATTTAATTTAGAAGTCTTGTATTTTAAGGACTTTATTATTACTATCCAGCACTGTCTCTTTTCCAAGGTCAATGTTTGACTTAATGTGCATTTCTACACGAGTGATGTCTGGTATTTTTGCCACTGAATACAGCGGTTTAGTGATAACTTATTCATTTTTTCCTCTGGATTTCATGTATTTGTTGTCCACTTTATCTTAACAGTCATGCCATTTGGAGTTAAGGGCCTTTAGATTTATTTTTAGTTGATTTTGATGGGATTCTCAATTAGGACTTTTAAGAACAGGTAGACATTGTTGGTGTCCGCCCATTGGTGTATTTTCTTCTTTGATGTGTTTCATTGCTTCTTTTTCAATGAACCATATCTTATTATTTTATACAGCCGTATTGGTTGTCCTGCTTACGTAGGATGTGATTTAATAAGACGTATGTACCTTGTGATTAGATGATATATATTATTGGTTCTTGAACAATCCACATACATTTCAACATAGCATGAAGAGTGTGCTTTGACACAGCGTTTATTAGTTATTTAGTTTTTATATGATTTCAGAGAGTTAGCTGTGAAACTACAGATGTTTTTTGAGTATTTTGAATTTATAAAATCAAAAGGTCCACACATTTTTATCTTCTGCATAGTGCTGATACTGAGCGAGGTTAGTGTTAATGCACTATATTTTTTGATAAATACATATATATATATATATATATATATATATTTTCATTTTTATTTTTTTATTCATTTTTATTCTATCAAGGATTTCTTCTTTTTTTGATATATCAGTAAAGATTTACTGCTATATATATTGTATTCACTTTAGAATGTTCTGCAGTCACCTAGATTTGTTTTAACTCAATACAATATGTCAGTATTCAACTTCCAATCATTGGCTGATTATTTGGACTATGGATTTTTATTGGTTTTCACCCTTTTGTCGTAGAGCATAACAGCTCATGTGGTAATGTTGTTGGTGTATTTTTTTTTATGAACAGATCGGGCATTGCCTATGTTCACCTATTGGTGAATTTATTTCATTCAATGTATTTTATTGGTTCTTGTTTAGTGAATCATATTCTTTAATTGTATATAACTTCATTGGCTCCCCTTCTTAGGTTATGATTAAAAGAGAGGCATTCATCTTGTGACTAAATAATACATAACCTTGGTCCTTGTATGATTTTCTTATACCTCAGTATGGCATGAAGTGTGTGCTGTGTCACAACACATTTCACTAGTTCATGCAGTTTTTAGAGAAATAGTTGTGTGATTAGAGATGTTTCCGAGCATTTAGAACTCATGCTTTCAGTACATAATCAGCAAGCACATGAGCTGATTTTTGAGGGATGTTATGTTAGATTTTTTTATATTAAGAATGGGCTGGATATTCTTTGGGTTGCTATTGGTCAACTTCCTTATTTATTGTGTTTTATTGGTCCCCTTGAGTTTCATCTTATATATTTCATTGGGTGCCTTAGTAAGGTGAAATTTGACTTTATGGGCAGGAATGTATTTTCTGATTTTCTTTTCCGTTCATGAATGCTCTTTGTTTTTTAATATCTAACATTTTGCACTATGTTACAGCACCTTCCAACAACCAAACAACCATTCAGTTTAATATGAATGTAATTTTTTTTATTGATTTATGTTCATGCTTCATTTGTTTATTAATTTGAATTTTTTTTCCATTATTTATCATTTTGTTTTTATTAAGAGTTAGATTGTCTGTCTGGTTCAGGAAAGCAGTGAGTCTTTGAGTACATACTTATTGTGACTTGAGTGTCCAAGTGTTTGATTATTTTCTATTGGATGCACTGTGCTGCAACCCAGTGCAATTCATTGGTTATGTGTATTGCTACAACCAATGTTCTTATTGTGTTCCTTAACAAATCAGATTTACTATTAGGCTTATTTTATTTGCATGCCTCATTTGATTGGTTTATGATGTATTTTTAAACGTTTCTGTGCCTAGTTTGCTTTTATGACTTGATAAAGGGTTTTCCCGAAAGGGCTTGTCTGTTTTAATTTTATTAAATTGTCATTTTTGCCTTGCCCTGTATCCTGTTTTCCTTTTGTTACTCCCAGTATATTTTACTGTGGTTACAGGAGCACTTTGTGATAAAGCTATGCCTTTGTTTATTACACTGTATAAATATTGGGAAATGCTAGAGGCATGGAAGTGGCAGTTTTTGAGGTTTTCTGCATCACCCATTAGTCATCATGCTCATGACTGCTTCCTTAGTAGTTAATGTATTACAGAGTCAGAACTGGCATAAAGCTGGATCTGTCATTGCATACCAAACACAAAATTAGGCTATCCACATTCTGTTAATTGGTTATAGTATAATGATGCCTATTAGATTAAAAGAAGTGAAGAAGAAGAAATTCAGACTGATAAAAAATTGAAGTCTTATGGAAAATGAAAAAGTGGATATGCAGACATAGTCAAGTCTGTGAACAACAGTGTTGAACTATCCTCTGTTCCTGCCAAACTGTAACATTAGTGGGGAGTCAGTCAATTTGTGTACTGTGCAATGAGTATTTGCATGAGGTGGATATTCAAAGGCATGTTGCAGGAGGATTCAGTGAGCAATGTGTGTTCAATATTTCCTTTTCAGGTAATATATAACAGTAAACAAACAAAGGCTAGACACAAGATGTTCATAGGTTCATAGGTTCATACTAGGCTATCTGCCCGAGGGCATTTACAAGCCTAGCCCATAGTTTTGTGGCTTACACCACCCCTTTAGTATGGGGAACTATACCCATTATTTTGCTGTGCCTCTGTCGAGCAGTGACACTGAGGTAATCCCTGGGGTATCATCCATTGGTCAAGATTTCTCTTGAACAAGGCCAGCGAGGTGCTCTGCCTCACATATTTTTATTCCACAGCATAATGAATCTATCCCTCCAGCACGCCCTATTAATAGCCGTGTTGTGGCTCTGACGGATCTAGATTTTTGAGGTGAAGCATATTCATCAAATCTGGGTTTGACATGGCCTTGTATGTTAGGCAAAGGTCACCTCTGAGCAAGCAGTAAGCGACTGTTGAACTGAACAAATAAACCCTGCTTAAACAATAAAGCATACAGTGCAGATACAGACTAAATTTGAAAGGGAATGAGCAAGAGCAGAAGGAGCAGCAACTCAACACTACTTTAAGCAAACAGAATATGCAAAGAAGAATCTGATATATCTCACTAAATATCCTAGCTGCAGTGACTAAAACTAACAGTAGGACAGTTCCCCTGCTTTCAGTCCCAACAATTTATAGATTACAGTTTTTCATTTTTGATCAGAAAGTGAAAGGATAATCAGATAACATCATTTTATATCCTTAGAAATATGTGAGATTATATTACATCAGTCAGAGATTACATCATTTTGTAGTATGAATGAGGGGTTCCCTATTATGCCTTCGCAGATGCAGGTTGTCGAATGTGTCTTTGTCGAACAGTAAAGCGTGAAAAGGCAAAACAGCGAAGTGGCGTTTCAGTGAATTCTTTCCCTGGGAAAGAATTTGTTTGGCCGCTTTCACTACTTTGCCTTTTTGGCACTGTAGTGTGATCTCAGAGTTGGTATATTTAAGAAGGGGGGTGTGTCAGGGTTGTGGTGGGCGAAGCCCCCCACGTTAAGTAATGTTTTACTGGGTTTTTTTTTTTTTTTTTTTTGCTTCGGAACAGCAATTGTTTTCCATTGGAAAATAATCGCTGTTCTGAAGCTTTAACGTTGTAAGCTTTTGCTTACATGGGGTTGATTATCTGTCGTTCGCTCTTCTGAGCATGCAATATGATAATATAGACCCTGAATGAGGTACCACTAACTGACTGCGACCTGAGGCCTCTACACTAGCATTGTATGATAGCACCAAGTGTCTCTAGTGTGAAGAATTGCATGCTACTGCATGATCCAGGCCTGAATATAGTGTGCTGCTCAAGTGTCCTGAAAATTAGAGGCCAGGTATCATCACCACTAATGACAAGTGGTGGAAGAGTATCATATGATGCATAACTTAGGTGCTGACTGCGATGGCCAATTTACATGGCTTATCTATCTACATACCCTACTCAATTCATGGGTAGCTGCCTCTGAACTCCACAGCCTCATCAAGATGCTGATTGTCCCATGTTGCATTCTCCTGAATGCCTCACAAAACAGCAATGAACTCCATGATGAATTGCATAGCAGTAGACTGTACCTGGATGACATTTCTGAGTATCTGCTGTTTGACTCTGAGCACTGCTCACATGTCAGGGGCCATTTGTGACATTTAATGGCATTGGCTACTCTTACTAGTATGCATTAAAATTGTTATATCCATATGTGGCACAGTGTGCTCATGTGCTGTGGAAGTCAAAGGGGTAGCATTGGTGGGTCTCACAGTCACAAGGGTCCTTCTACTTCTGAAGATAATGAAGGCTTAAACTGCACAGTCATGGATTCATCTATAGGAGTGGCTATGCATTCACCCTGTACAAAGGATACATGCCTACTCAGAATGAAGACAGACACTGCCATTGTGCCATCTGACTGTGAATGTGGCATGCTTGCATTAACATCATCATTGTCTCTGGGGTGTAAGCATCAGCCATTTGTCCACCGAGTCTCTGCAGGTGTCACTAGTGCACTGGTCTGGTCTGTGAATACATGACATAGGAAACATGAATATGAACATAATCCCAAGTTCTAATGTGTGGCAATGTGGTATGCTGTACTGTGGCAGTCATGCAAAAACAGACATGGGTCAGATACCTACCTTCCCTGACATTCTGCAGTTGCTGTATTCTTTAAGTTCCTATACCAACACATAAGTAGTGGGACACTGTGGTCAGCATATGCTCTGCAGAGGTTGGATGGTACTCCCTCTCCCAAACAGGTTATCTTCATGGATACTGAGTGACTGCAGTGGGATTTCATTCTCTGCAGGATGGAAATGATCCTGCATCTGTCTGGCATTACATCCTTTAGAACTAATGTCACATATGAACATACGGGAAAATAGCTATGCACTGCATACGGCTGATGATGATGTTTCCTACAGACACAGAGATAATATACATATCCAGTACTATAGTGAGATGGACAGATGTGTGTACACCAGGGTGGTGCAGTTATGGACATCCATTTAGGGAAGTCATTTTTCTAACAGGTCTATGCAATGTGCTCCAAGATAGTATATATATATATATATATATATATATATATATATATATATATATATATTTGTATAGGTACATAAAGAAGCTGCACACCTGCATATATATTGTGCAGTGAGGTAAGAGACATAGGTTGTGGGGAGTCAGGCGATGTACGTTGTGCTGCCATGGACCTTTCCACCCATCACAATTTATTCATGTGACCCTGTTTCTTTTACCAAGAGCAGAATGGGGTATGAAATATGTGAGCTGCCACAGGAGGCAGGAAAGACTGTTGGCAATGCATGACCGATATTAATTACATATGCAGTTGTGTCAAGCGTAATAATTGCAATTAATTAACTGTTCACTTTTGGCACTCTTTCCATTGTGCCTGGTCCTTACAGGTCCAGCAAAAAGCATGGATCAACAGGTTCCTTATCCACAGCCAAGGCTGCATTTGAGAAGGGGGAATTGTTCTGGGACTGCCCCCTTTGTCTCACAATTGCTATTCTACTGTCCCACCCCATCCATAGTATCTTGTACCACTTTCTTGCTGTGTGCAGGCCCCTATCTTGTGCATTTTCCCACTAACTTTATCATCATTTGTCCACCCTCTGTGGGTCTCTGTCTATCCCATGTTGACCCATTCTGTTGTGTAGACAGCCCTCCCTGTTTGTCTGCCCTGTTCTTTATCTGTCTGCTCCTGCACACTCATCTTCCTCCTCTTTCCTTACCATTTTCCCAGCAACTTCTACTTCCTCATGTCAATAATAGTAATAGTAAAAGGGGGCTGTACCCTCAAAAATGATTTCCTGCCCCAGCCTGCAATTTCCTACATGTTGACCTTCTGTGTGCCGCTCTGCTTACTTCTGTTCCCCTTTTATACTTTCCTATACATCCCTTTTATGCCCCGTTTATGAATTACATGGGAGTCCATACATGTGCCACTTCAAGATACTGTAGATGCATGTTTTGCTATTCCTGTCTGTGTATATGTACTGCTTTCTGGTGTTCCATTGTCAGAAGTACTAGGATGCACTAATGGTTGTCACATATGCAGTCAGTGTCTGTAATAACATTATCCCTTGTGATACAGCAAGGACCATGGAATAATGCATGCCATTGCTGTGAATATGTCTCTGACATCTGTATCAATTTTCCTACACTCTTGTGCAAATGTGTCACTACACAGCTGTGTCTCCTTGAATGTTTGTTGTGCTGCTCATCTTTCTGCAGTGGACTATGCAGTCTGCTCTAATGCATTGCATGCCCCCATTTTGCACTGCAAACTGTACAGCTGATACACAGGCAAGCACCACTTTTCTATGAATCCCGGCCCAAAACTAGTTTGTCACTCACAACTGGTCCATGGCAGCCATATTGGTAGAATCACTAGTTTCAAGGAGGTAAATAGCATGATAGCTGAAGCTTTTAGAATTTGTATCTCTGAGGTAAGTGTTTCACAGTTTGCAAAGTACAACATTATTGCAAATTCACAAGATATGCATTGGTGTTAATCAACATTCAGTGCAAAATTCAACTAGGGATAATATGTTAAGACATCATATTAACAAATGTAGGATATTTATGTTCTCCAACCATGATTATACCCTCTATAATTAGCATACATCATGATACCATTATCTTTAACCTAAGAGAAAAATCAAACTTTTTATTTTATTTTTATTTTATTTGGTATTTGCTTATCAAGGTAGTATATAGATCACAAATGACCATTTGTGAGTACTGCTCACTCATAAGTTACTTATAAACCCCACTAAAATTAATGTTATACACTCTGCCTCACCCATCTGAATTACCAAGAGTTACAGTCAATGATTTGCAATGGCAGTGTTATCCCAAATTTTGATACCTAAACATTACTTTATGCTCCTCCTTAATGTTCATATATCATACTGACTACATAGCAAAAAAGTAGTGCCTCAAATCAAGTTATAAGAGTTTTGACCTTCTGTACCATATTGCAAGATCAGCCATTGTTAAAAATGTAGTACCCACTAAAACTGAATATAGTTTACTGTTTCTTACACAATACACAGAGAATACATACAACAGAAAACATAATTATCAGATTTGCACTGCTAGCTGACTCCCACATCCATTGTTGTAACCTCAAAGGGTCTAAACTGGCTCAACTGATAATGGAATGGTTATAAGCTCCCTCCTATTAAAGATTCTCAACAATGGTTACTGTCCCCCTCATAATACAGAATTACTATTGAAAGATCAAGCTTACTCATTGAGATGTTCTCAGGGTGACATCACCCTCACCCATCCTTGCTTCAAAACTGCAGTGGGATAAAAAAGCATTCTGTAGACTGACGTCCACCACATGGAACCAGCTTCCAACCAAAATCAGATCATTATCTGACTTCAAAAAACATTGTGAAATCATCTAAATCAAGAAGCCACGTACATCTGCTTTAGAGCTGAACAATAACTAATTACCTAAAAATGTATCTACTCTAAGTGTTATATAGATTAGACTTGCTAATCCACTGTGTTTACAGAAAGTTCCCTCTTAGCTTCCCAATAATGTACAGCTGTTTAAAATTGAATTTACAAAGCAATCACTGGCAACTGTTGAATTGTATGTATATACGTTTATATTTTATTGTACAACACTGTGGGCCACATTTAGAATCACCAGGCTTACACCTAGCAGTAACCATATCTCATTCAGTGACAGCCCTACCATGGTGCTGCACCACTTCAGGGAATCACTCAGCTGTGCAAACGTACCTTGGACTCTACTGTTAATGAGCACAGTCAAAATTGTGTGTGTGTGTGTGTGTGTGTGTGTGTGTGTGTGTGTGTGTGTGTGTGTGTGCTTGGGAGATTTCAAAAGGGAAGTTAGGGGAATAAATAAAGTAGGTGTGTGTAAGGGGTGAGTGCATCTGTGTGGTTGTGACCACTTACAGCATTCACCATGTTGGTGATGTGTCACATCTGTGCCCTCCACAGTGTATCACCCATTCATTCAAGAAGGCATATGCCATGCTAGTGCAGGGCCTTCAACATTATTTTACATTCACAAACAGAAAAGTTGTCCTTTCTCTTTCTATTGCTTATCTGCAAATGTGAATATAAGGATGTAAACCTATGGTACACATTTCAAGGGATCCTCTTTGTCAATGTGACATGTAATCATGGAAAAAATATGTTTTAATAGGGCATTGCAGTATAAGCTGTTCAAATATAATATACATTGCTATGGATAACAATAATCCTACTACTCATAAATGTCAACTAATATGCACCCCATAAGCAGTAACACTCACAAATGTAACCAAATATGTGCAACATAAACAGTAGCTGACACACAAATGACAATACTCCTCTGTGCATACATAATATGCCCACAGAATTTTTTATTGATTTAACACATATGTATGTATATGTATGTGTATGTGTATATATGTATATGTGTATATATATATATATATATATATATATATATACATACATATATATATATATATATATATATATATATATATATATATATATATATATACACACACACACCCACACACACACACACACAGTAAGGACAAATTCAATATCACACACATACTGTTACAAAATGTTAAAAAAATTAAAACATCAGGATAATCTTATATAATTAACGAATTAAGAGTCTTGGCATTTCAATAACATTTCAAGGCTATCCCAACAACTAAAAGTCTTAGTATGGTTTACAGATCTTAGTCTAATCACTTCATTTTCAGTTTTAAATAGCACTACAGTTAAATAGTATAATAATGTTAAATAGCACTCCAATTTTTTGTAATCATTTTTCCAGCTAGTGCCAGATGACAACATTTTTGTTTGCTTTTTACAGATAAAGGAAGTGGAACATTCATTAGCATTACTGATCTAGTTAAATAATTATCAGACTGTAACCCCTTAAAATACTTCTCTCTTCAATTAATCCAAATATGTATGTACCCAATCAGCTTTTACAACTTTACTGCATCTCCAGCAAACTGAAGAATTATTTTTACTAAACTTAGACATTGTGTAAGGGGTAACAAACATTCTGTGTATATGTATGTATATATATATATATATATATATATATATATATATATATATGTAAAAACATATCTGTGATGCCCCACCTCTGGGCCAGTAATCAAGGAGCCTCAATCCTCACCACTGGCACTTGTGGGGAATATTCACTGGAAGGATAGTAGGTACACACACACAGTATATCCAGATGCAGCCCTCTGCATCAAGCACAGTTAAGCACAATTTCCCTTAAGAGCATGCAGGGAACACAGTCCAGGGGCTGGTTCCTCTCTCTTTTGTATGTATGTACCCAATCAGCTTTTACTGAAGAATTTTTTTTACTAAACTTAGACATTGTATAAGGGGTAACAAACATCCTGTGTGTGTGTATATATATATATATATATATATATATATATATATATATATATATATATATATATATATAGGTCTACCTGAATTAACCAAAACTGCAAATGACCAACAGCGAGATAACCGACACGGGAAGATCGACAACAGAGAAGACCAACAGCTGAGAATCCCGACGTTGAGAACACCAACATGTTAAGGTAAGTGTGTGATAGGGACGGACATTAGGGTCTGGGTGTGGGTAAGGTAAGTGTGTGATAGTGATGGACGTTAGGGTAGTGTGTGGGTGAAGTAAGTGTGCGATAGTGACGGACTTTAGGTTAAGGGGCGGGTTAAGTGAGTTAGGGTTAGGGTACGGGTATGGTAAGTGTGCGATAGTGACGGACTTAAGGGTTGTGGCAGATTAAGTGAGTTAGGGTTAGGATGCAGATAAGGTAAGTGTGCGATAGTGACAGACCTTAGGGTTGGGGTTTGGGTTAAGGTTAGTGCATATATAGTTGTGTATGTAAGGTTTAGTGTAGGTTTGTATTTTTTGGTGTGCTTGTGTTGTGTTTGTGTTTTTTGGGAAAGTTATTTGTTTTGTTGATTGTCAGGATTGTGGTTTGTCGGGCATGTGAAGTTTCGTGTTTTTGATCTTTCAGTTTTGTCTTGTCGGTTATTTCGTTGTCGGTATTTTGGCGTGTTGGTGTTATCAGGTAGACCCATATGTATGTATATATATATATGTATATATATATGTGTATATATATATGTATATATATATATATATATATATATATGTGTGTATATATATATATGTGTGTGTATATATATATATATGTGTGTGTATATATATATATATATGTGTGTATATATATATATATATATATATATATATATATATAACATCTCTGTGATGCCCCACCTCTGGGCCAGTAATCAAGGAGCCTCAATCTTCACCAATGTCACTTGTGGGGAATATTCACTGGTAGGATAGGTAGGATAGCAGGTACACACACAGGATATCCAGATGCAACCCTCTGTGTCAAGCACATTCAAGCACAATTTCCCTTAAGAGCATGCAAGGAACACAGTACAGGGGCTGGTTCCTCTCTCTTTCATCAGATCCCCAATAAGACTCCCCACTGGCATAGCTATAGAGCTGAGATGTCAGATAAGTGTTCAAGCCAAGACCTCCAGCACCCTGTCTGTCCAATCAGTGCTTTGTGTCCCTGCCCAAGTAGCTGATACACACTCTCTTTGAGATTTGATTTACATACACACACACACACACACACACACACCAGGGAAAGTCTGGCAAAAGTTTACTAGCTATGTCCTCTTCAGCCCAGACTATAAGGTAGTTACCACTACCACCAGACACTCCTGACAGTTACCTTAAGGCCCTTACAAGGGTATCCAACATACTGAGTGAAATTAATATTAATACAAATGGTAATTTGACCAAGATCAAGGAGCAGCCCACACAATGTCACCAAATAAATATGCAAATGCTCTCAAAATTTAAATATCTCTACAAAGCTCAGCTGCAATGAAACGTATAAATATATTTAATAATAAATAATAAAAGAACAAGGCAATATTAAATATTCACAATAACATCAGTGTACAAAGTCACAGGAAATGTTTAAAATAACATTGAAGGACAGACTCGGACAAATAAAGAAAAACAAATCTAAACTAAGCTTCACTATATTTCTGACTGAATCTAAGAGAATTACTATTCCCTACTTACTTAATAGAGCAAAGCAGATGATATGATGAATGGTCCTTCTTGTCAGGCCCAAGACAGAATACAGAATGCTCAGTCATACTAACAGACTACTTAAAATAATGTCTAAAATATTATTTCTGGGATAGTTTCCAGAATGACATCACTTCTGGTCATTTGACTTCTGGCTCCCATGCAAACCCCCATTGCTGGAAGCTGTCAGGATTTAGCACCTACCTGTAAAAATACACACACAAGGGCTTTTTCTCAGATCTGTGGCAGGTGCTGGAAGTCATAAAAGAATTTTATACCTACATGCTTCCAGAATTGTAATTAGTTCACCCCAAAAACATTACAGAAAGCTTCCTACTACAAACTTTGTGTCTCTGGCTGTATTGAAACCTGTGAGATAGCATCTTTATGGCCTAGCCCATAAAGTGATTTAATTTCAGATATATTTTAAAGTTTGCTGGACTGAGGTTAACCTTCTAGTTTCCTCTGTTAAAACATATACTTTTAAACAAACCACGACATAACCTCCACACTCCAAAGAAATGCAACAACTATAGTCCAAATATGGAAATGAAAATAAAATGCAGATATTTGTGGCACTTAAATAAAGCAACCAGGCAGTAAAAACACTGTTTTATTTAAGTGCCACAAATATCTGTATTTCTATTTTCATTTCCATATTTGGACTATAGTTGTTGCACATACATTTAAACAGTTACATTAGTGCATGTACATTTCTTTTCTCTCCAGTAGGGCACACTGTGGATACATTTCAAACACAAGCACTTTACAAGTACATTTTCAATAAAAACATCTGTACAAATTTGTTTGATATACACATGATATACAATTCTAATACATTTGTAACACAAGCATATTGTATAAATCAATTTGATATTCACAAATGACAAACAATTATTTACAAACTTCCAGCTAGCTGTGCTGGCAGTACCTGCTATTGTCACAATATCCACATAAAAACTTTCCATTCTGAACTTAAAGATGTTTGACTAACTGACTTAAATAACAGTGCCCTATTAAAACATACTTATTCTTATCATCAATTGAGCCACTTAATCCACTACTGTCTAAAGCGTTCCAGAATTTTGCATGCAAGTTATTATTTATAATTAACTTATATAACTAGGACAGACTTCCTTTGTAGGGCAATTACCTTCAGTGATAGCACTCATATAATGGGGGAATAGTGTTCTGTTCCTCTTCACTCAAATTCATTTAATTTCTTACAGATGGATAGTACTAACTGATCAACAGATTTATCCACTTATAATCATTCAATAAACATTCTGGTGACTTAACTTTTCATTTTTCAGTGCAATCTGACTATAATACTTATCCATTTCTTTTTAATAAACTCATTTTAACATTGTTCTGAATTTCCATAAATCTAGAGGTATAAGCAATGGGAAAGCACAAAAAAATGCATTTTAAAACTAATGGGGTTTTAAAAATATGACTCAACTGTTTTTTAGAATTGATTTCATATATGCAGTGTCTAAAGACTGAAATTAATTTCTTTCCTTAATGTAAGTTTTATTAACCAAATGAAAGGACTGTTACATACTTCTAATTAATCATATTGAATATACTTATAAGTATTTAATATAATCTGTTCCTGAATAATTTTCCATTGTCCAATATAGGTTGAGTCTAACCAGAGTATAATAGAGTTAAAATTTGCAGCAATGGATTAAGATTCTATGTCTGGTAAACTAATAACACCATATTCACATAGTCTTATGTGATTTCTATAAGCCATTTTCAACTTTTTAGGGTACCATAAGAATGAAATTAACATTTTTTCCATTTCCTTTAAATTTTTTTTTGTCGGGTATTAAAGCTGTTGAATGCAATATATATATATATATATATATATATATATATATGTATAGGAATACTTCAGTTGACTGACAGTTCATTTCACTGACACTCAGAAAATCGAGCCCAAAACACTGACAGTTCATAGGTTCATAGGTTCATAGGTTCATACTAGGCTATCTGCCCTAGGGCATTTATAAGCCTACCCAGAATGTGTTTGGCTTTCGCCACCCATTTTAAATTTATTTTGCTATGCCCTTTTTTGAGGTTAGTATACTGTGCCTCTGTCTAACATTGACACAGAAGTGATACCCGGGGTAAACCTACGATCTTCCATCCACCCATCAAGATTCCTCTTGAAGAGAGTCAGTGAGGGACTCTGCCTAACCTGGACTGGGATTTTATTCCAGAGTGAAGGGAGCCTCTGGGTTATAAATCTGTCCCTCCAGCATGTCCTATTTATTTCAGTGCTGAGGTTCAAGTCTCTCGAGCGCGTAGCTCGATGGGATTTGGATTTTCTGAGGTGCAGCATGTCCATTAATTCCGGGTTGGACATGGCTTTATACGTCAGGCACAGATCGCCTCTGAACAGGTGGTATGCCACTGAGTAGAGCTGGAGTTTCTTTAACCAGGCAGCATATGGCATCTGTTTGAGCCCTTTGATCCTCTTGGTGAGGTACTTTTGGGGTCTTTCCAGTTGCTGCAGGTGTCTGGTAAGGTACATCCCAAAAGGGGCATTGTACTCAATTATGGGCCTGATGAGGGATGAGTAAAGAGGCACGATGACCTCCCTGATCTAGATGTGAATCCCTTCATGATTAGGTGGGCTATATAAAATGTTTTTCTAACCACTTTGGCCACGTGGTTGTCAAATGAGAGATTGCTATCAACTTGGGTCCCCAGGTCCCTAATTACTTCTTCTGTACTTAATGGATTACCACCTATGTGGTAATTTGTGGGCACTTTGTTTTTGCCAATGGGGATGACTATACACTTTTTGGCATTTAGCTTGAGGCCATGGCTCTGGCACCAGTTGTCTGTTTCTATGAGGCCCTTTTGGAGGATACTTGAGTCAGCTGGAGAGTCGATTATGGCGCCCAGTTTGCAGTCATCTGCGAACTTGGTCAGCCACAGTCCTTCCGTGTTGGCCTGTACCTCCGAGAAATATATACCGAACAAGAGAGGTCACAGGACTGAGCCTTGTGGGACACCACTTGTAACTGGTTTGGAGTCTGACATGGCTCCAGCAATTCTAACCATGTGGGTTCTGTCCTTGAGCCAGTTTGCAATCCATCTAGTGACATAGGGGTTTATATTTAAGCTGGTGAGCTTATCTATAATGCCCGAGTGGGGTATTGTATCGAAGGCTTTTGCGAGGTCCAGGTAGGCTGTGTGGACCACCTTCCCCTCGTCAATGGCCTTGGTGACTGTTTCAAAGAAATCAACCAGGTTTAAGAGGCAGGATCTGCCCTTAACAAAGCTGAACTGGGTAGGATCCAGTGTCTGTAGGTCCCCAATATCTTTATTTATGAGGTCCATGATGATCCTTTCCATAGCTTTGCAGACCAAGCTAGTCAGGCTTATGGGGCGATAGTTTCCAGGATCCGTTGAGGCACCACCTTTATGGAGAAAACACTGACAACTCATTTGACTGAAACTCATAACACTGACACAGTAAAGAAAAGGTATATGCCCTGTTCCCCACTGTAGTGTAATCCTGGAGTTGGTATATATAGATAGGGGGGTGTGGGTGGCACTTCAGTGAAATGCAAAATACCTACTCCACTTTAACAAAACTGTAGTTAAATGAAAACACAGTATGCCAAATCACACTCCTCTGAAATTACAACTAGAATTTACATTGCAAACACATTTTTGCAGGGGGGCAAGTATCCCTGCACCCCACACCTCCTGCTATAAATACCAACTTCGAGATTGTACTACAGTGGGGAAAAGGGTATATTTCCTTATCAGCACTGTATCACAATCCATATCAAGAAGCTCCAAAGGCTGTATACATTCCACTCCATTACTAATGTAAACATAACAGAAAAAACACCATATCTGTTCTGCTACATAAAAATGGCATTGACAATCCTTCTTCGACAAAGTGTGATTTGACAAACTGGTTTTTGATTAAATGCAGTTCTGCTAAAATGGAGTCAGTATTTTGCAGTTCACTCAAGTGTAAATTTGGTGTCAAGACGTAGACCTATATATATATATATATATATATATATATATATATATGTGTATATGTATATATATATATATATATATATATATATATATATATATATATATATATATATATATATATATATATATATATATATATATATATATATATATATATATATATATACACTCACTCGAGGCACTCCTTAAAATGGAGAACATTGATATCTGTGCAGTGACTGAGACCTGGTTCAAGGCTCCAGAAAGCACCCCTGCACTACCAGGCTATAACTCATACCACACTTTTCGGCCATGTAACCCGGACCGGAACACCAAAGGCGGAGGTGTGTCCATATTCATTAAGGATATCCACACCTCCAGGCTAGTTGCTCAGCATAATGCAGCCGAGGTTATCCAAGTGCAACTAACTCTGGGCAAAACTGCAATCCAAATTGTAGTTTGCTACAGATCACCCACCATGCCCCAGGATTTCCACTTCTCTTTTCTTGATGTACTGGAAAATATTAGAGTTCAACCAAACACCCTAATAATGGGCGATTTCAACTACCCCACCATTAACTGGGAAAACTACTCATGTACCAACTCCTTTGCTCAACGCTTTCTGGAATTCATAAACTCCAATGCCCTGGATCAACTTATCCACACCCCCCACCAGGGGCAACAATATCCTAGATCTAGTCATTACCAATATGAGTGACCAGTGTTCCACACCTGAAGTCAACACATCATTGGTCCGATCTGACCATAAGCTAATTACCCTAGATATCCACATCCTGCCTCCACCCCCCATTAAGGAAACCATGGTAAAAAATTTCTCCATAGCCAACTTCATGCTTCTTAAGACAGAAGTGGTGAACTTCATAACACCCATGCAGATGGACAATGCAGTTAGGACTACTGAATCCTACACAATTGCCCTTTATAAGCACTTACATGAATGCATGGATCGTGTTATTGCAAACTGAACCAAGATGCTATCCTCCAAAAAAAGGAAGCCAATCTGGTGGTCACCTGCCGTAAACAAACTGTACAACAGAAGGAAGAAACTCTTGCAAAAGAGAGTAAAATCCCACAAGTGGAAGAGCTCCCTGGTCAGCCTCAGTAAGAAGCTGCGATCCCTGATAAAATCCTCCAAAGCTAGTTACGAAAACAAAATTGCCACTGATTCTAAAGACAACCACAAAGCATTCTATAGCTATGTCAAGAATCTCAATGGCAACACTCAGATCTGCTCTGAGTTACAGCACAATGGCACTAAATATACAGACCCAACTGATATTGCCAACATCCTGGCAGATAGGTTCAGTGCTAACTTCACCCCCCTCTCACCCCCTAAAGAGCCCATATCTATACCGGAAGAATGCAAAGTTCCTGTAATCACGGCTGCACAGGTAAAAACCACACTCTCCAAAGCTAAGAACACAGCATCCATGGGACCAGACAACATCCCAGACTATGTTCTACACGAACTACAGAACAAACTGGCACCCCACCTAAGTACCATGTTCAGTCATAGCCCCACCTCAGGCTTTGTGCCTGCTGAATGGCACACAGCAATGGTTATCCCACTCCACAAAGGGGGAGCCACCATGGACCCCGGGAACTACCACCCCATTAGCCTGACGAGCTTGGCCTGCAAGGCCATGAAACGTATCACCATGGAACTTATAAACAAAGACATTGGTAATCTCCAAACTCTGGATCCCACCCAGTTCGGGTTTGTAAAAGGCAGATCATGTCTCCTAAACCTGATAGACTTCTTTGAAGCAGTCAACAAAGCCGTAGACAAGGGTAAGGTGGTTCACACAGCCTATCTAGATCTTGCCAAGGCTTTCGACACCATCCCCCACTCTGGAATTATGGATAAACTCACTAAACTAGGTATAAATCCCTATGTCACAAGATGGGTTGCCAACTGGCTCACTGACAGAACCCACACTGTGAAAGTAGCAGACTCCAAATCCAACTTTAGACCAGTGACAAGTGGAGTACCACAGGGTTCAGTCCTGGGTCCTCTCCTTGTTTGGTATCTACTTCTCTGAAGTATAGGCTAACACAGAAGGTCTTTGGCTAATGAAGTTCGCAGATGACTGCAAACTAGGAGCCATAATTGAAACTCCTAACGATGTGGACATCCTACAAAAGGGCCTCACTGAGACAGATGCCTGGTGTCAAAGCCATGGCCTCAAGCTCAATGCTAAAAAGTGCATTGTCACCCCCTTTGGTAAAAACTCTGTACCCGTGAACTACAACATAGGCGGTAGTATACTTAACACCAAAAGTGTGATAAGAGACCTAGGGACACATGTAGACAGTAGTCTCTCCTTTGATAATCACATCGCCACAGGAAATCCTTCTATGTGGCACACCTCATCACAAAAGGTTTCTCATCCAGAAAAAAAGAGGTCATTGTTCCCCTCTACTCATCACTCATTAGACCCATTATAGAGTACAACGCCCCTTTTGGTATGTACCTCACAAGACATCTACAACAACTGGAAAGGCCGCAGAAATACCTCACAAAGAGGATTACTGGCCTCAAACAGATGCCCTACGCAGACCGTCTCAAAAAACTTCAGCTTTATTCTGTTGCATATCGGCTACTCAGAGGTGATCTCTGCCTAACATACAAAGCTATGTCAAACCCAGAGCTGTTGGACATTAAAGAAATCCCAATCCCTCCAAGCTACACGCTCTAGGGACCTAAACCTTGTCACCACAATAAACAGAACATGCCGGAGGGATAGATTCCTGTCCCAGAGACATCCCATACTCTGGAATAAACTACCTATCTATATCAAACAAAGCTCCTCATTAGCACTCTTCAAGAAAAATCTTGATGATTGGATGGGAATAGGAAATTCACCCTGGGGATCACCTCTGTGGCTCTGCTCGACAGTGGCACAAGAAAATAATTTTCTTGGGTGGCAAAAGCCAGTGTACATTTTTGGCTGGGCTTGTATAGGCTCCAGGGCCGATAGCCTAGTACCTACCTATGAACCTATATATATATATATATATATATATATATATATATATATATATATATATATATACATATATATATATATTTACATATATAAAATCTTGGGTAATATTATAATTTTAATAAGCATTAACCTATCTTCCAAAGTAAAAAAAAAAAAACATTAATTCCATTTTTAATAAGAAGTGATCCTTCTTCAAATATTTTATTCAAAATTATGATTAATAATTTTACTCACATCTTGATATATTTTTCTTCCTAAATATTGTAACTCTTGTCCTTCCCAATTATATTTATATTTATTGTTAAACTTATTATCTAGTAATTGATTTAACACTAAAGTTTCAGTTTTATTATTAAATTTCAGCAGTGATACTTCTTGAAACTTTTCTATTTTTTGTCTATTTCTTCAACTGAATAATTTAAATCTCTTATAGTTAGTAAAATATCATCTGCAAAAAGTTGTATTTGATATTGACAATCCTTATTGATTTACAATCCATCAGTGTTATCATTGCTTATTATACTATTATCTAAGGGTTCAATAACTTAAACTAATGCAAATAGTAGAGGAGAGTGGGCACCCTTGCTTCGTGCCTTTGTTTAAAGTGAATCCATGAGAAACGTATGATCCCGTTTTAATATATGATTTAGAATCTCTATACAAGTTTTTTTTAATATTCCAATAAATTGTTCTGGAAATGCAAACCTTTCTACAGTTTTAAATAAGTAGTTCCAATCTACAAAATCAAAACTCTCAATAGCTAAGCTAATTAGGGACATTTTTTGTCATTCATTTTGCTATATCTAAGCTTGTACTACCGTTTTAATACTGTCATACATTAATTTATAGACTATATATCCTGTTTTATATTTATTAATTAATCTACTGTATTTATTAATCTTGTAACAAAGACAGAAGCTAATATATTTTAATCTACATTTAATAATGAAATAGGTCTGTATGAGGAAACTAACTTATTGTCCTTTCCTTGCTTATGTATAGGTGAGATTACAGAAATTTTCCACGAGGGAGGAATAGTCACTCTGAATTATCCTGAAAACTTCACACGGTAATTCAAAAATATGTAATGGAAGCAGACTATATAATTCCATACTTAAACCATCTAAACCTGGAGCATAATTCCATACTTAAACCATCTAGCCCTGGAGCTTTTCCATTTTTCCCTTTGTTAATGCTTTTTTTTCATAGGTTCACAGGATGATGCTAAGCTATTGGCCCAGTGGACCTTATAAGCCTAGCCTAGAATTTCACCCATGTTCCCACAGAGTCAGCACCTGTTTCCCCTGTCCAGCAGGGACACAGGTGGGATCCCACATGTGTATTTTCTGTTTCCCATCCAGCTGTCCAGGTTCCTCTTAAAGAGGACAAGTGAGATACTCGTTTTGACATGGAGACGGAGTCTATTCCACAGACGGGGGAGTCTTTGGGACACAAATCTGCCTTGCCAACAATTTTGATTAATGTCACAGACCAGATTGAGGCCTTTTGTGTGGGTTGCATTAGTGGAGTTTGACTTGCGGATATGCAGCAACTCCATCAAGGCTGGGTCTGAGATGGCGTTGTATGCTAGACACAGGTCACCTCTGTTTTTTTAAACAAAAAACATCTTTATTAAATTTCATGTATGACATAAGCAATCTTTCATTTAAATAAATGAAAATAAACCATAATGACACAATCTCAGCTGAAACATTATAGCTTACAAACCACGCCAACACAACTGCAGCTGCAAACATTATACATCACTTTTAATATATCCAGTCATTGTCATTCAACCATTACAGAGCTCATTCAAACTCTGCCTTCTTTTAAATCTCGTTCCTCCTCTGCATGTATTGATCCCACATTTCCCATTTTCCTGTGTAATTTGCTGTTACCCTTTCCTAACTATCCCAGTTCCAGTTGTTTTATCTCTGTTACTATCTTCTTTACTTCTAGTAAAGTTGGTTTAGACTTTCCATTTCCTAGCAATTGCTTTTTTGGCTGCCACTATAATTATATTCAGCAAGGCCTTACTATGTCTAGGTAATTTCAATTCTTTGTCATAGCTCAAAAAAATAATTTCCCTCGTTGCTCCAGTTTTCTCACCTAGCATCTCTGACAGTGCAGACTGCAGGGAATATTTAAAGTCCACCAACTCATTGCAATCCCAGAAAATATGTTCCCAGTTATCTCTTACTTCCCCATCACACCTCCAACATTTGCTGTCTACCTGAGGAAAAATTCTTTGGAGCCTGCTTAGGGTATAGAAATACTTATGTAAACACTTCCAGGCAAAGATCTTAAATCTTCTAGATTTTGTTGCATGTTTGGGAGACAAATTCACTATTTCTTTGTGAATTGCTTATCCATTCTCTCTTCCTAATTCTTCCTAACCTCCTCTGATTGATTCTTGCAGTTATGCAATATTTTATATGATCTACTAATTATTCCTTTCTTAATGGCAACTTCCATTCTAGATTCTACCCAAAACTCTACCAGTGCTGGTCTTTTATTTAGAACCCCCATTCCTTTTTCTTTGCCTATACTCTGATATCTATCCTTGATATGAAAGGCAATCTCTAAACTGCAGTCCAAATAGGGTGTATATTATGTTATCAAATTTTTAAAAGTTCGAATGTCATATGGTCGAAGCCATATGATCAAACTTTTAAAAGTTCAAAAAGCTAAAAAAAAAATAAACAACAAAAAAAACCTACCGGACCCATGTGGGGGAGGCTGTGCCCCACACCCCCCGCTCTTTAAATATACCAACTCTGAGATCACACTACAGTGCAGGAAAGAGAAATCTTCCCATTCCGCACTGTACAGAGATCTCTGCTGAAATGTTCAAACTTTTAAAAGTTCGATCATATGGTGTCGACCATATTGCGTTTGAAGTTTTAAAAGTTTACTAATGTAATATACACCTGTCCAAATAAGTTCTTGATGTCTTCCCATTCAATTACCTTTCCCTCTCTAGTTATTTGCTCCCAGTACCTTGGTTCCTTTGCCAATTTTCTGCAATATATTCCTGCCCTCTCTTGCCTATTGTCTGTATCCCTGATTGCAGTCATCCCTTTCAACAGAATCTCCTTTCTCCTTTCCCATATTGGCTTAGTTCTTAGAATACCTTCTATTTTATGAATATAATATTCTGTAAGATTATTATTGTTCTCCTTATTTATTAGGCAATTTTTTTGAGGAAATGATGTAATTACATTGACCAATGGTTAGGTGGGGTGATGTATATATGTTTGTCATGATCATGTGATTTTATTCTGATGAAGTCTGAAACTTGACTAAAAGCACTTAAATAAACTTGGATTTTGCTGGTGGTCTGTTCTGCATGCTTCTTTCATCTGTTTGCTACTTTTGAGTTTTTGTATTATCTTTTGTTTAGTCTTTTCCCACATATCCTTAGCTGCCACACTGGAATCATTTTTAATCCATACTTCTAAATACTTCATTTTCTCATGTCTCCATAAGTATGGATATTGCTGAACCAATTCTTTTGTGGGTACGTAGTTTACTTCTATTGGTTTTGTTTTAGCTTCATTAATTTTGTATCCTGAAAATGTTTGAAACTCTCTCAATATGTTCCACAGCAATGTAATGTCTCTTTCTGGTTTTGTCAGGTATAAAATAATGTCATCTGTAAATAATGCCAGCTTTTCTTGACTACCATACCAATTATATCCTTACATTTCTGAGTCCCTTGTTTTCTTTGTCAGTGATTCTAAATATAATGCAAATTACAAAGGGGAGAGAGAACACCCCCACCTGGTACCTCTACTCAAGCAGAGATTATCAAAGAGGACCTCACCCAGTTTCATTTTCACCTCCAGTCCCTCACATATCCTCCTAATCAAACTTATAATTGTTATCAGGGAATGCAAATGCTTCCATTGCTCTGCTCTTAAAGTCCCATTGTACTCTGTCAAATGCTTTCTTTGTATCAAGACCTACCAACAACAGTAGCATTTTCTTACATTATTCTTCCCTGTGGATCTTCACTGTTCTGTTAAAGGAGAACCACATACACAGACTCAAAAAATTTATATTTTATCATGGTTTGGTGTTTCCTACATTTTAACACCACTCTGGGGCTATTTACAGGTTCTTAAATATTTATATACATAATTTCTGAGTCTGAACACATGGGGTCTGGTATCCTGAAGTAATTCTGATTTAGTCTGCCTCTAGGTATCCCACAATGCAGTGCTTGTCTGTAAAAATACATCCTGCAGGCCTCTTTCTTCCTAAAGCTCCTGTCACTGCATTGATTTTACATGCATACACTGCTGTCTTTCAGTCAGTTTTAAGTAACATTTCATGCCGTTCAATGACTACTTAAAACACAGTGCAAATGCCACAGAACAGACTTTCAAAGTGCTTTTTACAGATGCTTCTTTTTAGAATGTCTAAATTGCAGTCTTTTATGAAGCCTGAATTGTACTACTTTGACTCATCTCCCATCACCCTTCGCACTTAACTTCCCTAGCTGTCAAAGTGCTAAAGGTAATTTGACCTGTTACCTGCTGTGATTGACAGCTCACCGCAGGAGACTTGACTCATGTACTGTTTCCTTGTTCTAGCCTTTACTTTCTGTATGAGTAGGGGAAGGAGGGTCTATATCAGCATTTCGAAAATTTAATAGTTCGACTCACTAAATATCAAACTGAAATGATCGAACTCTTACATTTTTGAATGCCGAAAAAAAAAAAACACCAAAAAAAAAAACTAAAGGGTGTAGGCAGGGGGCAAGCCCCGCTGCACCCCCCCCCCACTACTTAAATATACCAAATCCGAGACTGCACTACATTGAAGTAAACGGAAATCTCCCCTTACGGAGATTTCCATTTACCCATTCGATGTTCTGCACTTTCGGCATTCTCGTGGTGACAATATCATATTCGATATTGTCAGCATTCAAGATGCTGATAGGAACCCGGGGAAGGTCCAGGGAGCTGTGACATCACAGCATGGGTAGGATTTTAGGACGGTCGTGGTGATGTCAGTTTGGGGAGGGAATTGCTCAGAAAACTACCTGTATTCATTGGCCTTGATGACATCAATGAATTGGAGACTGCAGCAAGCTTTTCCAGGGTGGGATAAAAGTTTTTTGAAAGTGAAACCACCACCGTACAGTAAGGTACTGTTCTAGTGGAGAGAAGCAGTTGATTTAAATTAATTTAAATGCTGTATGTTTGTTTATTCATAACAGGGATGGTAAATAGGGAGAAAATGGACAGAAAAGTTGAGCATTTAATAATAGAATCCTGTTGTTATCCTTGTCAAATGTCTACCTCCCTCCACAAAACCACATTGATCGATATCTATCAATTTTGACATCACTTTTCCATTCTTTTAGCCATTATAGAGATAGACACTTTATAATCATGATTTAGTATTGACATGGGCCTGTATGAAGCTGGACCTGATGGGTCTTTACCCTCTTCAGATATTACAGCTACTATGGCTTTCTTCCAGGATGTTGGTATTTCTCCTTCTCTGAAAATACTGTTAAACAAAAACTTCCAGATCATTATCAGTTTTTCTCCTCCTAGCTTCCAAACCTCCACAGAAATCCTATCTATTACTGGAGACTTTCCTCTAGATTGGTTATATATCACCATTTTTAGCTTATTTCCTCTTATCCTAACTGTTAGTAATTGAGCTTCCTCTACCTCGAACCTTGGCATATTTAATTCTTCCATAAACATTTCCATTTGTACCGTTTCTGGATTTCCATATTTCTATGCTTTATACAGACTTTCATAGAATTTTTGAAATATTTCTAATACTTCTACAGGATCCCGTGTTATCTTCCTTGTTATAGGCTCCCTAACCTGGATAACAGTCATTTCTACTTTCTGTTGCCTGAACCTTTGTGTTAAAAGTTTTTGCACTCTATAGTTGTTATAAAAAAACAGTTGATTAACAGTATTCTTTTCAAACTCATGCATATTATTGAGATACATCCATATTTCTGTTTAGAATTCTGCAGTTGCTCCTCTTCTTGTTCTGTGAGAGTCCCCCTTTTTTGCAATACTTTCACATTTGTCATTCTCTCTAAGTAATTCTTGTTACTTCTTAACCATATCTCCCTTTCTTTTATTTCCACCCTATTTTTTAAATTCCACTTTAATTTTATCTCACTCCCTAGCTATACTTTCAGAAGACATTTCTATCTTCTCTAATAGCTCCTGAATAATTTCCACTGCCCATTCCTTAAATTCCTCTCTTTTCAACAAATAGGTGGAAAAGTGCCAGTGTCTCATTGTTATTTCATTACCTTCTGTTTTTATTTTAGTTATTATTGGTGCAGGACCTGAAATAGTTATTAGGTGTGTATCCAGACCATCAATTAAATGCACATGTTCCTGTGAAATGTAAATTCTGTCTAGCCTAGCCCAGTTTGTTTTATTTATTTATTTGATATTTGTTGACAGGGTTGGTCCAACTGAGCTGAAAGCCCATTTTCAGTGGAGAGCCAATAAGAAAAGCTCCAAATACTTATACAATTATGTAAATAAACAAAGTAAAAATAAAACAAAGGTACAATAATCAAACAATAGAAATATATATAACAGTTTACAAAATTGAGAAAGCTTATTAGTAATTTTTTAAAATAGTTATCACTTTTACAGTCATCAGGATTATTATTTTTAACTTTATTAAGATCCTCATGATTTTTAAAAAAAAAATATTAAGCATTTACTCTTTGTCTGAAGTAAGCTTATTAGTGTGAGGATTTCAGGTATTATTGATTTTGTCCCTTTTTGCTTAATATTTTACTTCTATTACCTAATCTGTGAAAATTTTTTTGAGTAATCACATAACTAAGCAATCTTAATTTTTCTAAAGCTATCTCCACTTTATGTATTAAGATTGTTTATTTAGTCATTATTTTAATGACTTCAGCATCATCTAATGTTTTTGTTTTTCAAATCCTGCTTTATGTAGATCGTATTGTATTTCTAACAACTCTTTGTCTCACTCTTTCATTTTATTAATACACCATCTTCCCATTCTATCTTTAATATGCATTTTAAGGAATCCCATAATACAACTTTACTAATCAGACCATCATCATTCAAAGATAAAAAAATTCTCAATTTGTTCCTTAAGGTAACTCTTCAATATGTTTAATTTCATCATATATACTGGGATTCTATAAATGATCTCTATAATTTCCTTATATCTATTGATAAATTAATACTTGGTGCATTATGATAAGATAAAGGACAGGGAATAGTTTTAAAATAATCAACTTTATTAAGTAAATCTGTGGAAGCTTAACTCCTATCAGTTCTAGTTTGTGTTCCATGTGCATAAGAATAATGGGTGAAGGATAATGACTTGTCTTCTGCTTTTACTATTAAATCAACTAGATTGTTATTATTAAAGCTCATGCTTGAATTTTAGTATTTTTCTGTTCACTTGTATCCTCTATACTGGATATGCAGTTAAAATCTCCAGCTGAAATTAAACTACCCTTCTAATGGCTTTTTAATAAGTTTAAGTGATCTTTAGCCACTCTAGTACCTACTCCAGGGATCCAATAAAATGAGCTAGTGTATAGAGTTTGACATTATATTTAATTACTACAAATGCAAACATTCTTTTCAAATCAATAGATTCTATGACCATAGGCATTACAGTAGATTTTCTCCAAAGTATAGTAGTTCCTCTCCTCTTTTTGTCAAAAGAAGCAGATGATAAGATTTCACAACCTAGTTTATTTAGATATTGTATATCTTTAGCAAGCATGTTGCTTGAAAGAATATAATGACTCCTCTATTTAATTTTAAATATCTCATTAATTATTTCCTTTTGATGGCATTATTTAATCCATTTACAATAATAACTAATAGATTAAAACTATCTATACTGTCTATTTAAGAAGATTTATTTTGCCAAGAGACAATATGACACTTTTATCCAGCATATTAAAGTAGTTGTATATAAGACTCTAATTTATTCCTCTGTCACTATCTTAACATTCCACATTTTTTGAATTCTTCCTTTCTACAAACTAAACTACTAAAAATCATAAATAACAAAAAACAAAAGCAAGTCTACATCTGTAACTATTTATATTTCTAATATAGCACAACTTACCATGGATACCAAAGTTCTTAGTTTGCCAATCAAATAGGCAAGCTGCTATACTATCTTTATACCTACCAATACCTAAAATTTCATCAAAAAATAGCCAAAAGTTACAGTGAATAAAAAAATAATAATTACTATAATATTATTATGCACAAGTTAAAAAATAAAGAGACTACTGACTTAATTGTATAGTTTGCCATTTAAAACTATTTCCCACCCATTACTACATAAGCGTTTAATAATCCACTTCTGTTAATCATGAGTAATCTGACAAATAGTGTAATACATATATATTTATATAATAGTAACATAATTATCTATTAAAAATTCCCAAATTGATACTGTCATAACTAAATCTCTAAATAAACAAACAGAACTGAAATGAAGAGATAAAGATATCTGTAAACATACAGGTGACAGACAATCTTATCTTACCAAACTATTATACAATAGGAAAACTAATGCATATATGCATTTATTATGCTAAAACTCTAATAAAAGCTCTGAATTAATGGTAAAAGTACATTTGTCCATATCTTAAATTTGTGTAACATACTTGATGAATATCAAGATATCTAAAAATCCTATGACTCATTAAATTAATTTATAAAACACATTACTAAGGTAAGGAAATATCTTGCTATTCAACAGAGTTAAAAAACATTTGTAGCATATATTATATCTTAAATATAGAATGTGCTGAACTCAAACCATGTTCTCCTTTCCAGGGTTCAAACATCTTGAAAATCTATTGCATTTTCTATTACAATAAATGTATTGACTCAACAATAAAACAATCAAATTTCCACTTTGGCTTATGAAACAAGTAATTTCAGGTAGTCTTTGTGGATCCAATTGCATGCAATATGCAACAAGTTTCAAAGTTCTGTGACCATATTTCAGATTTAGAATGTTTTCAAATATTTTTAAGTGAATTTCTATGTAATTTATTTGAGAGCTTATTGATTCACATTTCTGCCATGTGGTATATGTAATGTATATCTTTCTTATAAGCATTTTATTATTTAAATACATACATAGCAGGATTTCATTTTACTCATAACTTCACTGGAGTAGTCATTGTCAAATCTGACTACATGCTCACTTATTTTAATAGGTGTGCTGGACCATGATGTTCTAATATTTGGTATTTTCCATGCTACACATAAACTTGAATGTGATGGTGAGTTTTCTTTCTTTGATGGTGCTCTCAAGAATCTATGTGCCTTTTCAATCCCAAATGACAAAGTTTCAGGTAACATTTTATACAGTCAGGTTGTTAAAAAGTTTATTATATTGTCTACATCACAAGTTCTGATATTGTTTTGTCTCAGTCTATTTTCTAAATCATCACCTTTGTCTACAAGCCAGTTATTTTGCTTTAAAAAAATTCAGTCTGAGACAAATCTTCATTTATTCTCCCTTCATGATCATTTAAAGCTTCTTCTATACTGCTGAACTGTGTACTTTGTTGTTCCCTAAGAGTTTCTAAATGCTCCATCTTCTTTCTTGATTCTTCTTTCAAGCTTTCTATTTTAGTGTCCAGTTTGTCCATTTTTAGTAAAACATCCCACATACTACACTGGATATCCTATTCTACAGAAGAATTCTGAGTACCATTTTTTGAGGGGTTCAAATTGAAGTCTCTTCTTGCTTAACCAAGCAAATGAAATTCTGACAGGAAAATTGCAGCCTTTGAAGAACTTCTAGCTATAAGTCTTTTATCTTACTATTTGTAAATATAAATAGTTATTATCTTTTCATTCTAATTTTATGATTACATTTTCTGTCAGAGAAAATTTTTCAGTCACAGAGCTTTTACCACTTGCTTTTCTCTGTTAGCCATATTGACCAGGTTCAACACAATGGGGTTTCTAACCTTTTTAAATAGGAATGTTCATAGTGCAAGAAAGTCAATGTTACCACTACATGATGGTGTATGGCGTGTGTGTGTGTGTGTGTGTGTGTGTGTGTGTGTGTGTGTGTGTGTGTGTGTGTGTGTGTGTGTGTGTCTTTCCTCACAGTGTTCTCTGTGCTCCATGCACCCATTCCTCATTCATGCAGTCCTGCAAAAAACGAATATGTGCCTGAAGTGGGGGAATGATTATGTTTTATAATTTTGTATTGTGCTGCCATTGTGTTTTATAATTTTTGTATTGTTGTCTTGCCATTGGGTCTCTTTGTGGATCATTATGCTTATCCTAGTGTTGTATCAGTGTTGTGGTACATTATGTACCTCATGTAGTGCCTGTTTGTTTGATTATTATGCAGTATGCCTCTGTGTCCTGTATGTTTAATATCACATATATGTGTAATGTGCATACTGCTAGCCTTATCCACATGTAAGAGTAGTCAGTTCCACTGACATGTGCCATTGTACAGATGCATTTCATATTCACATGACTATATGTATGTATCTACTTAACACTTTTACGTAGTAGTACTATGTGCTCACCACCCTGTACATCTGGCAGTCAGATTATTCTGAAACACTTCCAAAGATTTGTGTACATTGGATATGGGTTACACTGCAACTATATCTTGGGTGCATGTTGCACCTGTTTACGTAGATCACTACAGCACACTACAGATTGCCGATATGATGCATTCACACAGCACCACTGTTTTACCCCCCTTCATATGGCCATTTTCCGTTTTTTGTGCTGTACATGTATGTTACTTCACGCTGTGGTACTACATACTTCGCCTTCATTTCCTACTTTCCATTCAGACATATGCACATGACACACCTGTATTTGTTTTGTGGGTGTGCCACATTTTAAGAGGTTAGTATGAAAGTACATATGAATTATTTGTTACTATTCATTGTCATTTGAGCATACCTATGCAGCAGAGTTTGTGTTGTGCATGACTGTGCTGTAGGTGAAGTTTGCATGTACATATTCCTTACATGATGTCACAAGTGCTTGTTGCACACATAAATAACATTTGCTGGACCATGTGGAATACACACTTAAGCTGCTTGTCTGCAGCACTTTCAGCTTTGACTGTTTTATGGAAACATGCATGTGTGATGCTTTGCTTCAGACAGCACTGCAATGCTTGTGTAGTGTTAGCATGTTTTACAGTGGCTGTGCATTATCTGTGGGGTCTTTATATCTTTACATACCTTTTTGGATTTGGGGGTTGGTGTAATGGTTAAGATCTTTACCTTACAAATACAAAGTGCAGAGTTTGATTCTGACCTCTGGTTATTGGCTAGGCTTGCAATAGTATGCAGATTGATAGCCTAACATTTAGGAACATTTAGGAACCTTTGTTACTCCCACACAGATGCTTTGCCCATACATGCACATATGAATGGCATATGTCTATGATGCTGTGATGTTTGAGTGCATTTGTGTTACAGCTGCAATATTGTCTTGTGACAATACTGTGCTATAGGAACTGTTTGCCCTTTCAAAAATGCATGACACTTATTTGCAATACACAGGCATAATTCTGAGACATGCAAAGCTTCCAGGTGTATAATGCCTGACATGCAGCACATGAACTCATCTGGCCTTAATGTAGGTAGTCATGTGTTGGAACAGGTCCACTTCTTAATTTCAAAAGTCCACAAACTCGACTTTCAAAATATTGAACCCAGAATGTCGAGATTGTGGAATCTCAAAATTAAGAAGAAGAAAAAAAAAACAAGACATCAAAAAACATGTTTTTGCAGGCGGGGAAGCCTCCCTGCATCCCTCAAACCCCCTGCAGCTTAAATATAGTAACTCTGAGATCACACTACAGTGAATGTTCCTGTTCCGCACTGTATGGCGATCTCCATTACCGTTCTCTTCACTGTCATGCAATCTCGAAGTTAGTATATTTAAGTTCTAGGGGGTGTAGGGGGTGCAGGAAAGCTTGCCCCCCCCTGCAAAAACATGTTTTTTGATGTCTTGTTTATTTTTTTCTTCTTAATTTCGAGATTCCACAACCTTGTCATTCTGTGTTCGATATTTTGAAAGTCAAGATTGTGGACTTTCGAAATTAAGAAAATGGACCTGTTGGAAGACATAAGTTATGATGTTCATATTGTGCTACAGTACTGTGGGCAATATGTATCCACATCATCATGAACCTAATGCAGAGAAACATGCCGTTCTTGAACACATACAGCATATCGTGAATGGGCTTGTTTTACATATTGCATGTACGACAGTTATTGTCATGGCAAAGCTGCCTCTGTCATTGCTTTAGCAGGATTGTGACATTTCCTTTGAATACAAGGTGAAGCATTTCCTGAGCAGCACTGCATTTGATCACTTGCCAATAGCATAGCCATTTTTCCAGGAAAGTGCAGGTGCTAACTTTGTGGGAACATGGGTGAAATTCTTGGCTAGGCTTATAAGGGCCTCCGGGCCAATAGCCTAGTATTATCCTACGAACCTATGAACCTATGAATAGGGCTTGGATTGGAGGGAAGATACTTGACACATTAGTACATGGTTAGAGGTTCTGTTCTGACCTCTGATTCTGTGATCCTACATTTGCTTGTGTGGATCAGACTGACCTGCAGATTACTGACTTGTGGTTATGTTCAGTGCTAATGCCCAAGGTCATGGCTACAAGTATATGTTAGTCTGTGCTGCATTGCCCTTTTTTGCACAGGTGTTGCTTCCTGTCATGTGCATTACATCCTTCCTGATCCTAGTTTTAAGGATGTCACACAGATGACAACATCACAGTGATGCTTTTGTGTGCATTGGTGCATTACTTTATGTATTTTAGTATGGTGACCCATGTTTGGGCTGCATCCATATCCAGTTTATTATCTTTCTATGCCTTTCCTGTGCAGTCTGTATTCAAATTGTCTGTGTCCCATATCCTGCCCTGTTTGTATGGTACCTTCCTTTGTCTGTTCTATTGTATGCTTTTTGCTATGTTTCTTACCCACCATTTTCTCCTATTCCATTTCCTAAGATTTCATCAATCCTTCTGTTGTCAAATAAATAAATAAAAAGGGCCTGTTCCTACAAAAAATGCTGCTCTGACCCTCCCATTATTTCTTCCATTATGTGTAGCTCTCTTCTTTACCCTCACCCAACTTCTACTGTCACATCTCCCCATTTCTTGGGGTGTGGGAGTTACATGTGTTCCCCCAAGTTTCTTACACCCTATTACATTTTTGATAATTCTTTATGATGCTGGCAAAGTGGCTGCATAAGCCACATTGCCAAAATTTCTTTTTAATATTTTTTGCAGATTATGAAAGAAGCCACAAAAATATTTTCTAATTTTTAATTGTAGATTATGATAGAATCCGCAGGATAATAAGAGACGTGTAAGGTATACAAGGAATTTTATTGCTGGATAGATATGTTGTACAGACTTAATGCAGCAATTCAATGCCGTATTGGCCACATTAGTGGAACAAATTTAGACTTTTGTTTATTACAAAGCGTGATGGACAGTATTTAATGTACTTCTTGCAGGCACTGCGCATTTCATACCCAATAATTGCTGTTGCACTGAACGTGCTGACCATTTTCAGCAGTTGCAGTACACTAATGTACTATGTTCCTACTGCAACTTATTAGCATATTACATGGATTCCTGCAAGTTTTGCACTGAACTCAGTGCATTCCACCGAGTTCTCCAAATCCTTTGGAATCCGGCCCAAGGTATCAGCAAGTTAATGTTACTGGCTCATTATATGCTAGTTGGGAACCACAATATGAGTCTAGAAAACTATGAAGAGTATTTCAATGCGAAAATATTCCTCTACCTTGAGATAGTAAAATGTACATTTTTGTGTCATCTGACTTTTAGGATGCTTATTGCAGGGACTGTTCTGTTTAAAATCTGAGTTATAAATTATAATTATATTAATGTATAATATATATGGTGAATAAATCGGGTGCTCTTTAGGATGCTATTCAGACCAAGAAAGGCACTTTACTTTCCTTAGAGAACAACCTAATAGAACACTCCTTCTACCATTATAAACTGTACAATAATACAGATGATGAAAATGCCACAGTACCACTAGAAGATATGTGGACAGCATCTCACAGCAGAGCTTGTTTTAGAGCAATAAAAGAAATGCATTTGTAGTTACAGTTATTCTGCATTATTTCTGTACACAAATACAGCATACCACAGGGTACAGGGAGTAGAGCTGGAAAACCTGCAACTTACTACTGATGGGTGAGTGGCTTTTTTGAGTGCAACATTTGCACCTGAAAGGTTGTACAAATACCTTGTCATGAAAATGAGCAGACAAACAAAGCAAAATGCCAAATAAATACAGAGTACAAGGAACAGAAAGAAGGCTGTCTGTAGTGAAGAGGGGCTTCAACTACCTTATGTCAATTCTTCAGAGGTTACAACTGGCATCAGACTGCTTCAAAATGCAAATTTCTTCTTTCAGCTGTTCCCATTAGGGGTCGCCACAGAAGCTCATCTGTTTCCATTTCTTCCTGTCCTGTGTCTTGCTGTGTCACACCAACCACCTGCATGTCCTCTCTCACCACATCCATAAACCTTATCTAAGGCCTTCCTCTTTTCTTCTTACCTGATAGCTCCATCCTTAGCATCCTTTTCCCAATATACCCAGCATCCCTCCTAAGCAGATGTCCAAACCAAAGCAATCTCACCTCTCTCTTTGTCTCCAAACTGTCCAACCTGGGCTGATCCACTAATATACTGATTCCTAATCCTGTCCATCCTCATCACACCCAATGCAAATCTTAATATCATTCACTCTGCCACCTCCAGCTCTGACTCCTGTCTTTTCAACAATGCCACTGTCTCCAACCCATATAAAAATAGCTGGTCTAACTACCCTCTTGTAGACCTTCGCTTTCACTGTTACTGGTACCCATCTATCACAAATCACTCCTGACACTCTTCTCCACCCACTACACCCTGCCTGTACTCTCTTCTTCACCTCTCTTCCACACTCACCATTACTCTGAATTGTTGATCCCAAGTATTTAAACTCATCCACCTTCACCAACTCTACTCCCTGCATCCTCACCATTCCTCTATCCTCCCTCTCATTCACACCCATATAGTCTGTCTTAGTCCTGCTGACCTTCATTCCTCTCCTCACTAGAGCATATTTCCACCTCTCCAGGGTCTCCACAACCTGTTCCCTACTCTCACTACAGATCACAATGTCATCTGCAAACATCATAGTCCATGGGGAGTCCTTTTTGATCTCATCTGTCAACCTGTCCATCTCCGTTGCAAATAAGAATGGGTTCAGAGCTGATCCTTGATTTAATCCAACCTCCACGCATCTGTCGCTCCTACCACAGACCTCACCACTGTCACACTACCCTTGTACATATCCTGTACCACTCTTACATACTTCTCTGCAACTCCCAACTTCTTCATACTGTACCACATCTCCTCTCTAGACACCTTGTCATATGCTTTCTCTAAGTCCACAAAGACACAATGCAACTCATTCTGACCTTCTCTATACTTCTCCATCAACATCCTCAGAGCAAACATTGCATCTGTAGTACTCTTTCTCGGCATGAAAACCATACAACTGCTCACTAATCATCTCCCCCCTTCTTAACCTAGCCTCCACTACTCTTTTTCATAAATTCATGCTGTGACTGATCAGTTTTATCCCTTTGTAGTTACTACAACTCTGCGCATCACCCTTATTCTTAAAAATCGTATACAAATACATTATCAGTGTACGTCAAAACTACTGGTGTCACCACCTCCTTTTGTATCACATATCTAGGATCTTTCATTTTTAAGCTACTTCACTCACTATTGCATTCATCACCAATACAAACAATATTCCCCTCATGAGACGTCCTTGTCTTATACCACACTTCATGCATATTTCTTTATTCTGCCACCCATTCACTAACACTCTCACTCTTTTGATATGCTGACATTCACACTCCTAATTCTATAATTCATAATTCTCCATAACATTCCACAAAGCATCAGGTCCTACTGTATCAAATGCCTTGCTAATATCACTACTGTAAGTTTTACATCTTCTATTTTACTTATATCATCCACAATTTATGTCACAAATAATAACAGCTCTTGACACCCTTGCCTTTTACAGCATGTGGACTTTTGTCTATAATATCCCTCATTGTTCCTTCCATTCTTTGTATTATTATAATAAAACATATCTATGCTATTTAGTGTGGTGAGTCTCCCATTTTTTATATCATGCTTGTCATTCTTCTTCCATATAAATTTTAATATCCCACTACATAACTCTTCATAAATAAACCCTTCCTTCAACCATTCAATATATTTACAAAATACTCTTTGTCAGCCCATCAGTTTCTTGTACATTCTATACCTTCCATCATATGAGCCTGATACTGAATCAGTGTTTACTTTCCTGCATCCGTTTCACTAGTAGTAATTTATTTTTCAAATTCTTCCTTAACTAGTTCTACATTTTTTAACTGTCCATTCTCTCTCTTATTGTCTTTATTTTTACTCTTATACATTACAATACTACACTACAATACTTGTGTTCTTTTTACCTCTCCTTTTACATTTTTTATTTTACTCATTATAGTAATATCATCCTTTACTGTTGTATACAAATATACTGATGCCTCCTCCCTTCTCCCGCCCCAACAAATCAGTCTGCAGGGAATCCCTAAAGTCTGCCAGCTCATTACACTCCCCCAAAATATGTTCACAGCCACCTCTTTATTGCCTGTCACACCTCCAGCACTTGCTATCTACATTAGGAAAGGTTCTTTGGAGTCTACTTGGGGTATAAAAATACCTATGTAAACACTTCCAGGCAAAGATCCTAAATCTTCTAGACTTTGTTGCATATTTGAGAGATATACACATATCCTCCCATTGTCTCTTTGTAAATTGCTTATCCAATTTCTCTTCCCAATCCTTTCTATGCTCCTCTGATTGATTCTTATAATTATCATACAGTATTTTATATGATAAAGACACAAACAAACAAATTTTATATGCTTTACTAATTATTCATTTCTTAATGGCAACTTCTGTTCTAGATTCTATTAAAAACTCTACCAGTGCTGGTCTTTCATTCAGGAGCCCCCTATTTCTTTCTCTTTGCCTATACTGTGATATCAGTCCTTGGTAGGGAAGGCAATCTCTAACCTGCAGTCCAAAAAAATTATTGGCCTCTTCCCATGCTGTTACCTTTCCCTTTCTAGTTATTTGCTCCCAATATCTTGGTTCCTTTGCCAGTTTTCTCCAATAAATTCCAGCCCCCTCTTGCCTATTATCTGTATCCCTGACCACAGTCATTCCTATCGGCAAAATCGCTTTTCTCCAGTCTCATGCTGGTTTGGTTCTTAGAATACTCCCTGCTATTTTATGAATATAATGCTCTGTATGATGCATGTTGTTCTCCTTGAGAGTCTGCATCCAAAATCCCAATCCCTCCATATTTCTTAAGCTTCCTCCCTGTATCAGCATCATTCCTTTCCACTTTGAATTATAGTTTGCTGCTTAGGCTATGCACAAGAGCCTTAACTGTGTTGCTTTCAAATACCCCCTCAAATTGGGTAATCCTAGTCCGCCTTGTTCTATTGGAAGAATCAGCTTATCTCACATGACCCTTGCTGTCTTCCCTTCCCAGATAAAATCCTTCAACTCTTTTTTATTTAATATCCACAGCTTCTCCTCTGGTTGATAAAAATATGCCTGACCTGTGTATAAGACTAAAGGGATTAAAACATTTTAATGGCTTGTATCTTAGTATCCATATACATATAACAAAGCTTCCAGCTTCTCAACTTTTGTATTATCTTCTATTTAGTCTCTTCCTACATATCCTTAGCTGCCACAACAGAGTTATTTCTCATCCATACTCCTAAATACTTCATAGTATCATGTCTCCATAAATATGGATATTGTTGGACCAATTTGTGTGTGGGTACATAATTTACCGCTATTGCCTTTGCTTTAGCTTCCTTACTTTTGTATCCTGAGAAGATTTGAAACTGTCTTAAAATGTTCCACAACACTGTAATGTCCCTTTCTGGTTTTGTCATGAATAAAATAATATCATCTGCAAATCATGCCAGCTTTTCCTGACTACCATACCAATTATATTCTTGAATTTCTGAATCCCTTATTTTCTTTGGCAATGGTTCTAAATATAATGCAAACAATAAAGGGGAAAGCAGACAGCCCTGCCTGGTTCCTCTTCTCAAGCAGAACTTATCAGAGAGGACCCTATCCACCTTAATTAGCACCTCAGGTCATTCATATATTCTTCTAATCAATCATATAATTGTATCAAGGAAAGCAAATGCTTCCATTCAACTGCTCATGAAGTCCCAGTCTACTCTGACAAATGCTTTCTCTGCATCAAGACCCACCAATAAAAGTGGTATTTTCTTATATTCTGCTTCCCTCTGGATCATCAGTGTTCTGTTAATATTGTCAAATGTTTACCTTCCCTCCACAAGACCACACTGATCCATATCTATCCATTTTAGTATCAATTTTGCCATTCTTTTAGCCATTATAGACATAAACACTTTATAATCATGGTTTAGTATAGAAATGGGCCTGTATGAAGCTGGATCTGATGGATCTTTACCCTCTTTAGGTATTACTGTAACTACTGCATTCTTACGCGATGCTGGTACTTCTTCTCCTCTTAAAATACTGTTAAACAAAACCTTCCAGATCTTTATCAGTTTTTTCCCTCCTAACTTTTAAACTTCCACAGGAGTACCATGTATTCCTGGGGACTTTCCTGTAGCTTGGTTATACATAGCCATTTTTATCTCATCCCTTACTATCCTAACTGTTAGTAATTGAGCCTCATCTACCTCTAACCTGGGCATATTTAATCTTCCATAAACATTTCCATTTGTACCTTTTCTTGATTTCCATATTGCTCTGCTTTATACATACTTTCACAAAATTTCCAAAATATTTCTAATACTTCTACAGGGTCTCTTGTTATTTTCCTTGTTAGAGGCTCCCTAAGCCTGGTGACAGCCCTTTCCACTTTCTGTTGCCTGAGCTGGTGTGCTAAAGGTTTTTGTGCTTTAGAATTATTATCAAAAGACAGTTGCTTAACAGCAACCTTTCTAAATGTATACATATTGTTGAATTAATAACATATTTTTTGTCTAGCATTCTGCAGTTGCTCCTTTTCTTGTTCTGAGAGATTTCCCCATATTTTGCAATACTTTAACATTTCCAATTCCTCTAAATAATTCTTGTTACTGTTTAGCAATATCTCAATTTCTTCTATTTCCACCCTAGTTCTAAACCCCACTTTAATTTTATCCCACTCCCTAGCCATGTTTTCAGAAGAAAATTATATCTTCTCTAGTAGCTCCTGAATAATTTCCACTACCTATTTTTTGAATTCCTCTCTTTTCAACTGATAGGTGGGAAAGGGACAGTGTCTCATTTTTATTTCATTACCGTGTTTTTATTTTAGTTGTTATTGAGCATGATCTGAAATAGTTATTGGGTGCATTTTAAAGACCTGCAATTAAGTGTACATGTTCCTGTGAGATATAAAATCTATCTTGCCTAGTTTTTGTGTCTCGTTGAGTAATATGTAAAGTCACGCCGAACTCCTAGTACTGAATTCACATCTTCCATGCCAAACATTTTCATAAATTTCTTCAAAAATCTAGCCTCCTTTGTTATATTTTCCCTTCTAGGCCCCCCAGACACATCTTCATTGTTGAAAACCAAATTCCAGTCTCTAGCTATAAGTAATATTCCTTGCTGAAAGCTGACTATTTCTCCAAGAATTTTCTTAAGCTCCATTATAGCAGTTTTAGGGGGGATGTAAATACATGCCAGTGTAATCCTTCTCCCTAGTCAGTAGCCCCTTAGTACTATGTATCTTCCATTATCTTTTTTTCACTTTTCTATCACTATTGGAGATCCTCTTGCAATTAATATAAGTACTCCTGTTTTCCTTTGCCCCAGATATTCTGAAGAACCACCCTAAAAACCTTTATTTATCAAATTCACATATTCATTTCTTTCCAGGTGTGTCTCCTGTAGCATAACTATCTGCACTCTGCATTTTTAAATGTAATTCAGTACTCTTTCTTTTTTATGTTTATCTGTAAGACCATTCAGATTGAAAGACATTACAAAAAGCATCATTTCCTTATATAGTTATTATTACCACCTTTTATGTATAACTGCTTTTTTGTTAAATGTCTAGTTCCAATTTTTTGATACATGTATATACTGTTTGGCAGGTTGGTCTTTTATACAATTGTTTCTTGTCATGCCACATCTTACATACCTTTTTTTGTTTTTTGAAGCCCTCAAACAGAAGAAACCCCCCAAAAAACCTTCTAAAACCTATTAACTTAATAATAACACACAAAACTATGTGCATCTTCAAATATTGAAGTTTCTGCTTCCTAATAAGAACATGAGTTCTAAGTTGATAGCTACACAGACAGGCTAAAGTTAACCAAAAAGAAAAGCTAGTCATGCTAAGAGACATGGTACAGCCTGTACTACTAGTAAGTGCTATTTGATTTTGTATGTCTTTATAGCTTTCCCAGTTCAGAAAACACTTGAATGCTTTCAGTAAACACTTTCTCCAAGCCATTTCTCTTTATCAAATTGTCTTCTAGTGACATGCAAACCAGACACAAAACTGCTAAGGGTACCTTGTTTATCAGAAAAGAAGCCTTACAATATTCAATATTTTTCTTTATTTACATGCTTTGTAATAAACTTGTTACTGGACAATCCCTAGGGTTTTAAGCCAGTCACAAGCATGGGAAAAAGCATGCTGATTATTCTTTTGACACAGTCAACCAGACCATTCCTCTCTCCCTCCATCTCCTCCCCTCCTCCTTTTTCTTTTCTTTTTTTTTCATTACAGTGTCTACATTTCTTAAAACTGAACAAAGAAAAAGACAGAAGGGTGAAAAAGAAAAAAGCACCTATTTATATAAATTTTTGCATCCATTTTAAACTGAGAAAACTTTACTTCAGGTCTAATTGCTTTTGCATTATCTTTAAAGATGTCACACCTAGGAAAACTCCTGATTGTTTTCAGAGAACATTATGTCCTAGCCAATTTCTCTGTTTTTTTTTCTCTTTTCCCTCAGCCAATCCCATTCCACCAGACTGTCTCCAGTTTTTCTTTATCAGATTGTCTCCATGGAGACATGACCACCAGCTGCAGAAATGCTGCTTAGTATACTTACATGCAACTGCTAGATAAAAAAGCCCTATATTATTCAATAGTCTTTTTCATTTACTTGCTCTCTCTCTTAAAACAAAGGTCCATAATCAGTCATTTCTCCGTGCACGAATGAAAAAAGCATCTTAATTTGAACTTTGTCATTTCTTTTTAACCAGGCTCCCTTTGTTTTTTGATCATTGCAGTGCCTATATTTCTCATAACTGTACAAGAAGAAAAAGAGAAGATGGGAGAAAAAGAACAACAACATGTTTACAATCCCTATTACACTTAAAAATAGCATGCAAAGAAAACCATGCACCACAAATATAGTACTATTAAGAAAATAAAGTGTTTTCTTTACTTACAGTTAGTGTTCTTCCCTCTCTTCCCCTCCCCAAAACATTTTTCCGAACATGGGGGGTAGGTGTAGGGTATATACTTTACAGTCCCCCATACATCAAGCAAATTTTGAAAAAGTCCAATATTTCCAGATTTTCTTGTTCTGTCGTATGCCACAAATATAATTATTGCATTGTAATCCCACATTAAGTTACTGATTTTATTACTCTTCTTCTCCATCAACCAAATCTTGTCTCTGCTTCATTTCCAGTGTACTCTCAATTATTCTAGTCAACTCTCATGCTCCCTTCCTTCTCTCCAACATTTTCCTTTCAAATACTGGAAAAGGTTTCACAGGTACAGTCTCTCTGTGGTCTCTATTACCAGAAGAACAAGAAGCAAAATATCCTTCTGTTTCACAGCTCAGTTTTTGTTGGACAAACTTTTGTATTTCCTCCTTAACGTGCATTTCATCAAAAAATGATTTTGTCCCTCTAGGGAAGAATACCTTGAAGACAGCTGGATACAGCAGTGTGAATCTCACACCTGTGTCTTGACATGTTCTGAATAGTGCAATGAATTTAATTCACTTTTTCCTGGTGCATAATGAGTAATCATCTCCACAAACACTCTGCTATCTCCCACTTTTAGTATTTTGTCATTCTTCCACAGTTTTGTTAGAATCAACTCCTTCTGCTGGTAGGATTGCATCCTTACTATTACAGGTCTAGGTTGCTTTCTTATGGCTAGGTTTGGAGCATACACATGATGTTCCCTTTCAACTAACAGCTCCTGCTGTGGAATACCAGACCAGTTGTTTATTTGTGCTTTCATAAAATTAATGCAGTCTATTCCTTCCAGCTTCTCAGGTATAGCTGAAAAATCTCAGGTTTTCCCTACATAATTTGTACTCTAATTCTATTATTTTTTTGAAACATCTCTTCCTGAGCAGTCTCAGCCAGTATTTTCTTAATTTCAACCACTGATTTTTGAAGCTTTATCATCTCATCTGAATATCTGTTTAAAGCTTCTTCCATTTGTTCCAGCCTTTTGTTGTTTGTGTTGATATACTCTACTGACTTTGTATTTATTTTAACCAGGTCTGCATGCAGTTGTCTTATATCTTCCTGTAGGTAATTGTAAGTCATGTCTGAAGGTTGCAAACTCTCCCCGGCAGTGTTTCTTCCTCACTTTTTGTAGGTTCATAGGTAGGTACTAGGCTATCTGCCCAAAGGCATTTATAAGTCTAGTCAGAATGTGTTGGCTTTCACCACCCCCTTAGATTAATTCCCTGTGCCTCTGTCCAGCAGAGTCATTGAAGTGATCCCCGCGGTAAAGTCTCTGTTTCCCATCCACTCGTCAAGATTTCTCTTGAAAAGTGTTAGTGAAGAGCTCTGCCTAATGTAGATTGGAATCTTGTTCCAAAGCATGGGAAGTCTCTGGGACAGGAATCTATTCCTCAAGCATGTCCTTTTTATTGTTGTAGTGAGGTTTAGATCCATAGAGCATGTGGCTCGAGGAGATAAAGGTTTCTTTAGGTGGAGCATGTCCATCAATTCTGGGTTGGGCATGGCCTTGTATGTCAGGCAGAGATCACCTCTGAGTAGGCGGTATGCAACCGAGTACAGCTGGAGTTTCTTCAGTTGAGCTGCATAGGGCATCTGTTTGAGGCCAGTGATCCTCTTGGTGAGGTATTTCTGTTGTCTTTCCAGCTGTTGTAGGTGTCTTGTAAGGTACATCCCAAATGGGGCATTGTACTCTAAGATGGGTCTGATGAGTGATGAGTAGAGGGGCACAATGGCCTCTTTTGATCTGGATGTGAACCCTTTTGTGATTAGGTGGGCCATGTAGAAGGATTTTCTAACCATTTAGCAATGTGATTATCAAAGGAGAGATTACTATCTACTTGGGTCCCCAGATCCCTTATTACGTCTTCCGTATTTAGGGGACTGCCACCTAGGTGGTAGTTTGTGGGTAATTAGTTTTTTTCCAAAGGGGATGACTATGCACTTTTTGGCATTTAGCTTGAGGCCATTATTTTGACACCAGGTATCCGTCTCAGTGAGACCCTTTTGGAAGATGTCTGTGTCAGCCGGAGAGTCAATTATAGCCCCTAGTTTGCAGTTGTCTGTGAACTTGGTCAGCTATAGTCCTCCTGTGCTTGCCTGTACCTCTGAGAAGTATATGCTGAACAGGAGGGGTCCTAGGACTGAGCCCTGGGGAATGCCACTTGTAACCGGTTTAGAGTCGGACCTAGCTCCCACAACTCTCACCATGTGGGTTCTGTCCATGAGCCAGTTGGCAACCCATCTTGTGACATAGGGGTTTATGTTCAGGCTGGTGAGCTTGTCTATAATACCAAAATGGGGAATGGTGTCGAAGGCCTTTGCGAGGTCTAGGTAGGCTGTGTGTACCACCTTTCCCTCATCTATAGCCTTGGTAACTGTCTCAAAGAGGTCCACCAGGTTTAGGAGGCATGATCTGCCCTTAACAAAGCCAAACTGGGTTGGGTCCAGTGTTTGGAGGTTCCCAATGTCTCTGTTAATGAGATCTATGATGATGCGCTCCATAGCCTTGCAGACCAAGCTAGTCAGGCTTATAGGGCGATAGTTCCTGGGGTCTGTTGTGGCTTCTTCTTTGTGGAGCGGAATAACCATTGCTGTGTGCCACTCTATGGGTACGTAGCCTGTGGAGAGGCTGAGTTTGAACAGTGTGTTTAGGTGAGGGGTTAGTTTGTCTTGAAGCTGATTTTTTTCCAGGTCTTCTGTGTTTCTTTATTCCTGGCTTCCAGGCAGTGTACTTACTAGCCAGTTACTCAAATTTACCCATAAACACAAGTCTACTGGCCTCCTCTGCTGAGTTTCTGTTTTTGCACTGGGAGAGCAAGAAACAAGATGTTACTCAGTGTGCAGCCATCTTGGAAGTCCCCAAAAAAGGCCAAATCTCTTGAGCTTTAAAACCCAGAACAGTTATCAAATTGTCCCATATATAGTATTTGTCTATAACATTGTTGTTTTCTTTTCATTCTTCTCATAATTTGTCTTCACCTCTTTTTAAAAACAAGTTTTACTTACAGTTTGTTGCTGCTTTCCTCTTTTACATGCTATCACTTCTGCATATGTTTAGTTACTGCATTTTCTACTGCAGATCACTTGATTCTTTTTCCACATGACCATCCTCAGTACTTCCAAAAAACATTATCTGCCATATTACCCAATGAAACAACAGAACTGTCACATGGATCATCCTGCTCAATTATTTGTTTTAACAGGACATCAACTGCAAGCTCTACTGATGCCAATTCTGTTACCTGCACCATTTCAACAGACTCTCTTACTTCCTTCTCCATGGCGACAGCTAAACACTGCTCATTTGTAATATCCACCACACAGGAATCCTTTTCTTTTCTCCAGATTCTCACTTTCCACCTCCAAACTCTCCATAGCTTTTCTCTCCTACTCCATGCTGCGGCTTCCTGTAGGCCTCTTCCTTGTTGCAGTAGGAGCTCTAAAGTACCATCAAACAGTTCCAAAGAGTAGCGGAAATTCCCTGATGCCCTCGCTAAATTTGTCCTAGATGTAGAAATGCCATCTTTGGTCTCCCCTAAAAAGAAGTTAGTAGCCTAGAAGGACTTACCCAGTCAACAAAGGATAGGTGGCTAGATAGATAGATAGATAGATAGATAGATAGATAGATAGATAGATAGATAGATAGATAGGTTCATAGATTTATAGGTGTGTACTAGGCTAATGGCTCTGGAGCCTTTACAAGCCTAGCCCATAGGATTACCCTGGAATCATTCCACCCGACCATAGTTCCCAGTGTCTCTGTCGAGTAAAGCCACTAGAGTGATCCCCGGGGTGAATTTTCTATTTCCCAACTACTCATCAAGATTTCTCTTGAAGTGAGCCAATGAGGTGCTCTGCTTGACATGTATGAGAAGTCTATTCTAGAGCATGGGCAGTCTCTGGGTTATAAACCTGTCCCTCCAGCATGTTCTGTTGATTGTGGTAATGAGGGTGAGGTCTCTGGAGCATGTGGTGTGGAGGGATTGGGATTTCTTTAGATGTAGCATTTCTAACAGAGCTGTGTCAGACATGGCTTTGTAATTCAGGCAGAGATCGCCTCTAAGTAGGCAATATGAGACAGAGAATAGTTGGAGTTTTTTGAGTCTGTCCATATAGGACAAGTGTTTAAGGCCTAGGATCCTCTTTGTGAGGTACTTCTGTGGCCTCTCCAGTTGTTGCAGGTGTCTAGTGAGGTACCTGCCAAATGGGGCATTGTACTCGATGACTGGTCTAATGAGAGAAGAGTAGAGGGAGACAATGACCTCTTTCTACCTGGAGGCAAAACTCTTAGTAATGAGATGTGCACATAGAAGGACTTTCTGACCCCAGTGGCAATGTGGTAGTCAAAAGAGAGGTTGCTGTCAACCTGTGTTCCCAGATCTATTATAATGCCTTCTGTGTTCAGTGGACAACCGTCATTTTGGTAATTCAAGGTAACTAGGTTTTTCCCAAGGGGGATTATGACACATTTTTTGGCATTGAGCTTAAGGCCATGGTTCTGATGCCAGTCGTTGGTCTCAGGGAGACCTTTCTGTAGGATGTCAACATCACTTGGGGAGTTAATAATAGCTCCCAACTTGCAATTGTCTGTGAACTTTGTCAGCCAGTGTCCCTTCATGTTGGCCTGGACTTCAGAGAAGTAGATACCAAACAGGAGAGGACCCAGGACTGAACCCTGTGGGACTCCACTCATGACTGGTCGGCAGTCTGACTTGGAGACAGCTACTTTCACACTGTGGGTTCTATCTGTGATTCAATTTGCAACCCACCTAGTGATATAGGGGCTGATGCCTAACTTAGTGAGTTTTTCTATGATTCCTGAGTGGGGAATGGTATCAAAGGCCTTGGCCAGATCAAGGTAGGCTGTATGAACCACCTTGCCTTCATCCACAGCTCTGGTGACTGACTCAAAGAAGTTGACAAAGATGAGCAGGCATGATCTACCCTTCACAAAACCAAACTGTGTAGGATCCAGAGTTTGGAGACTCCCTATATCCTTGTTTATTAGGTCCATGATGATGCGTTCCATAGCTTTGCATATCAGACTCGTCAGGCTAATGGGGCAATAGTTCCCAGGGTCTGTAGTCACTCCTCCTTTGTGGAGAGGGATGACTGTAACAGTGCACCATTTGGTAGGGACAAAGCCTGAGGTGAGGCTGTGATTGAACAGGACACACAGGTGAGGTGCCAGTTCACTCTGTAGTTTATGTAGACCACAGCCAGAGATATTGTCAGGTCCCATAGAAGCTTTATTCTTGGTCTTGGACAGTGCTATTTTAACCTGTGCAGCAGTAATACTGGGTGCTTGGCAATCTACTGGTATTGTGATTGGTCCTTTGGGGGAAGGGGTAAAGTTGGCACTGAATCTGTCAGCCAGTATATTGGCAATATCTTTTGGCTCGGTATAGGAGGTACCATTGTGCAGTAGCTCAGAGCACACCTGCGTATTGCCATGGAGATTCTTTACATAACTACAGAAGGCATTGTGGTTGTCATTACTATATGCTGCAATTCTGTTTTCATAGCTAACTTTACAGGATTTGATGAGAGATCTCAACTTTTTGCTGAGGCTGATAAGGGAGTTTTTCCAGTCTTGGGACTTTACCTTATTCCACTTTAGTTTCCTCCTTCTGTTGTAGAGTTTGTTTATGGCAGGGGACTACCAGATTGGCTTCCTTTTTTTGGAGGAGAGCGTCTTGGTTCTGTTGGGTATGGCGACATCCATGCATTTGTGTACATGTTCGTACAGTGCATTGGTGTATGATTCAGCAGTCATGCAACTATTCTCCATTTGCATGGGTGCCATTGAGTTAGCCACCACTGTTTTTAGGAGCACAAAGTTAGCTTTGGAGAAGTTTTTTGTGGTGGTTACCTTTGCGGGGGGGGGGTGGATTTTAAAGGTGATTAGTTTGTGGTCGGATCTAAGCAGGGAGGAGCTGACTATTGGTGTAGAGCAACGGTCACCCATGTTAGTAATAACCAGGTCAAGGATGTTGCTACCTCTAGTGGGGGTAAGAATGAGCTAGTCCTGGGCGTTGGAATTAATGAATTCCAGAAAACGTTGGGTAAGTGTATTGGTACATGAGTAGTTTTCCCAGTTAATGGAGGAGTGGTTGAAGTCGCCCAGTATGAGAGTGTTAGATTGGACCCTAATATTCTCCATGGTGCTTAGGAACATGGAGTATGAGTCTTCGGACATGGTTGGAAACCTATAGCAGGCTATGACCTGAATCGTTGTCTTACTCAATGTTAGCCGCACCTGAAGTATCTCAGATGTGTTATGTTCAGCTACCAGTCTAGAGGTGTGTATATCCTTTATGAATATGGAAACACCACAGACTTTGGAGCTTCTGTCCAAGTTCTGGGGCCGAAAGATGTGGAATGAGTTATAGCCTGGTAGTGCAGGGGTGCTTTCTGCTGTCTTGAACCAGGTCTCTGTTACAGCACAAATGTCGATGTTCTCCATTTTAAGGAGTGCTTTGAGTGAGTGCATTTTGAGATTTAGACTTCTAGCATTAAGCAGCATGACCCTCATATTGCATTTGTTTGTAGCTGTTACGGTGGTAATTTGGTCTTTGGAACACTGCCTAAAAAAGGCAGTATAGGGGTGGCAAGAGCCTTGGCCAGTATCCAGAAGCCCAGGGTGACAGATGCAGGCCATCTCTGGCAAAGCATCGAGGTCTGTTAATCATGTCATCCCAGGCAGACAGATACTGGATCTCCTTAGAATGACACCAGAACCTTAGCCAATTGTTGAAATCAATCATTTTCTGCTTGTACTGTAGTATCATTCTGGGTGATGGTATGATGCTGCTCAGAGTTATGGTTATACCTGCCTGGGCTACATAATCCGAGAGCTCCTCCATGTCTCTTTTCATGTAGTCCAGGGAGGTACGTCTCCTCATTCACACCCACATGTATAATGACAGAGTCATATTTTGTACCTGTTGTTGAGGGACCTGAGTGCATGCGTTATGTGGTGAGTCCTGGTGCCTGACAAGCAGCTGACTGTTACTTTCTCCTTATTAAACCTAGTGAGTGGGATATCAGTGTGCCTCATTATTGAGTCACCTACAACTAGTGTGTTGGGCATGCTGTTTTGCCTTAGGGGCTTTGGTTGAGTGGCACACTGTTTAGGAGAGTTATCCAACTTGTGATTGGTGTTGTGTTGTGGTGGTCGAGTGCATTTCTGCCTTGGAGGTCTCTGCTGTTTGGGTAGATTTTTATTGAGAGCCTCCATGAAGTTAGGTGTGTGGTTTGTGTTTTTATGTGAAGGCAGTGCTGGTGTGTGTTCTGGAGGGCTATGTGTTCCATGTGCTGTGGTGCAAGTGTTGACCTTCTCCTCTTGACCAGCTTTTCCGGTCTTTGGCTGGAGAGTGCATGGTTTCCAGTTTGGATATATATGTGCATCTCTTGCAAGTCTGAGTGTTGGGAGGTAAGAGGTGAGGGTTGTCAATGTACATGAGGCAGTTGCTACATTGCCTCAGGATGCCCAATTCACCAGGTTAATAGGAGAAACCACAGGGAATTGACCTTTAGTCATGCCTGGAAGGGTGGGCATTAATAATAAGTACTGGAGCTGTTTCCTTGTAGAATGTTTAGTGCTGGTAGCACTTTTGTGTGCTACAATAATTGTTACAAGAAGTCTGGTAAAGTGCTAAACTAATAAGCTATTAAAAGTGTAATAGAGGATAGAACTAGCAGATCTAAGGGAAAAATTGAAGAGCAGACTTTGGCACCACTCAGAAGCTTACAAACAGTCCTGGATACAGCAAATCTGTATCTGGACTAGACTAGTTACAGAAAAGGTGGAAATAAGTGCAGATGTGGGCTTTTAAACCAGAAAGTTGAAAAACATGGAAAAACTGCCCAAGCGGACAATAAATTACAAATTCTGGGCCAGAAACCACTCCTATTGTGGTAGATAGGCTACTTAGTGCTTACTACTCCCAGTGATAAGCTAGAAGGCTTCCCTCCAACACAGAAAGTCTTGGGGGTCATAGAAGCTTACCAACAGTCCTGGATACAGCAAATCTGTATCTGGACTAGACTATTTACAGGAAAGGAAGGAAACAAGCTTAGAATTTTTTTCAGAAAGCAGCTAAAACAGCACTAAAAACAATTGAAAGTGCAGTGCAAGCTAGCACACTTGAGTGTGTAGTAGTATTAACACAAATACAGTTTAAATAAATGCAATTTATTCAAAATGTATTCTGAACTGAATTCAATTGCTGTTTTATTCAACTCTGAACAGTTAAAAAGTGCAACAAATATACTTATCAGCTGAGAAGCACACTCAGTCAGAACACAAAGAGATTTTTTTTTGAGTAAAGTGCAAAGGGAGAAAGGAGGAGTAGAACATAATTCAAGGACAAGAACCTAAGTGGGTTGGCCTTCCCAAATGATAGATAGATGGTTAGATAGATAAAACAAGCACATTAGATAGATTAAAACAAGGGCATCTTCTGCAGTCAAGCATACAGTTGCTTAAATAAGTTCACACTTTATATAACACAGAAATAATAATGAACACCTACAAAAGTGCAAATCACATGTAATGATATCACTTAATATGAGCATAGATTGTGTGTGTGTGTGTGTGTGTGTGTGTGTGTGTGTGTGTGTGTGTGTGTGTGTGTGTGTGTGTGTGTGTGTGTGTGTGTGTATGTGTGTGTGTGTGTTGTGACCTAAGTACATTAAGTCTGAAAATAGCAACAAATACTACATAAGCATATGAGTTGAGGTTAACAGAGATAGGATATGGCACAGTGAAAGGCATATGTTAAGCTAAAAGGGATTGCACATTATAAGCAAATGATGCAAAGCAGAAATGGCAAAGTTCTGAAGAATTAAATCATAGCACAAAGCTGACATATACTACAGCTTTGCATGAAAGCAGAACACAAAAATATAGTGCAGTACAAAAGGCTCTGTTATATTCAGCAAGATGAAATAGCAATAAAGCACACTGCTATCCTTCACCAATAGCACAGAGGGTAAAGCTCTGATTATTGCCAAGGTGACCCAAATTTGATTACCAGTTCAGTCACTTGACTGCACAAGCAGAGAGTGGGCATGCTCATACTAGGAGGGAGGGGTGCATGTGCTCGAATGCACCAGAATTATCTCTCAGTGGTAGAAGAAGGGACACATGGGGGTTCTTGCCAAAAGGGGAGGTTTGAGCATTGGGTGAGTTAAATGCATCAGCATGGATGATACATTGCAAATCCCAATACATGCCAACCTCTGGGATAGTAAGGGTGAACACCGAGGCCATTAGGCCTTAGGGAAAAAAAACTCCTTGCCAATAGTCTGTTGCTGCCACAGGAAGCCTCAATTTCCTAATCAGCCATAAATGTGGGTTTGAACTGGTTCAGGACTGGCTTAGTTAGGCTTGGTAGACATTAAATGAAGAGATGTCCCTGTAAACAGCTAATGCTCAGCTGAGGAGAAACAAAAAAGTGTGGTTAAAAAAAAAAGCATGTTGCTGCCTGCTTCCACACAGCAGGAAATATACAGATACAGATATAAATGTACAAACAAATAGCAGATATTATACATGGCTTTATTTGATGTAGAAGTGCAAGCAAAGTGTACCACTTGTTCATAGGTTCATAGGTAGGTACTAGGCTATTGGTCCAAGGGCCTACGTAAGCCTAGCCAACAAGGTTCCCTGGCTTACGCCACCCAAGAAAGTTATTTTCCTGTGCCACTGTCAAGCAGAGACACAGTAGTGATCCCCGGGTTCTATTTCCTATTTCCCATCTACTCATCAAGATTTTTCTTGAAGAGTGCTAATGAAGAACTTTGCTTGACATAGATGGGTAGCCTGTTCCAGAGTATGGGAAGTCTCTGGGAGAGGAATCTATCCCCCCAGCATGTCCTATTTATTGTGGTGACAAGGTTTAGATCCCTAGAGCATGTAGCTCAGACGGATTGGGATTTCTTTAGGTGTAGCATGTCCAACAGCTCTGGGTTTGACATAGCTTTATATGTTAGGCAGAGATCACCTCGGAGTAGGCGATATACTACTGAGTAAAGCTGGCGTTTTTTTAGGTGGTCAGTGTAGGGCATGTGTTTGAGACCAGTAATCCTCTTTGCGAGGTACTTCTGTGGCCTTCCCAGCTGCTGCAGATGTCTTGTGAGGTACATTCCAAAAGGGGAGTTGTACTCTATAATGGGTCTAATGAGTGATGAGTAGAGGGGAACGATGACCTCTTTTTTCCTGGATGAGAACCCTTTTATGATGAGGTGTGCCACGTAGAAGGACTTCCTGACTACTGTGGCGATGTGACTATCAAAGGAGAGACTACTGTCCACCTGGGTCCCAAGGTCTCTTATCATGCATTCGGTGTTAATTAGATTGCTGCCTCTGTAGTAGTTCATGGGTACAGAGTTTTTACCAAAGGGAATGATACTGCACTTTTTGGCATTGAGCTTGAGGCCATGGCTCTGACACCAGGCATCTGTCTCAGCGAGGCCCTTCTGTAGGATGTCCACATCATTTGGGGACTTGCCTATGGCTACTAGTTTGCAGTCATCTGCGAACTTCATTTGCCAGAGGCCTTCTGTGTTAGCCTGTACTTCAGAGAAGTAGATACCAAACAGGAGACATCCCAGGATGGAACCCTGTGGTAATCCACTTGTCACTGCTTTGAGGTCAGATTTGGAGTCTGAAACTTTTACAGTGTGGGTTCTGTCAGTGGCTTTGCTGACTGCCTCAAAGAAGTCGATCAGCTTCAGGAGGCATGATCTGCCTTTCACAAACCCGAACTAGGTGGGATCCAGAGTTTGGAGGTTATCAATGTCTTTGTTTTTGAGTTCCATGATGATACGTTCCATGGCCTTGCAGACCTGGCTCGTCAGGCTAATAGGTCGATAGTTCCCGGGATCAGTGGTGGCTCCCCCTTTGTGGAGTGAGATAACTATTGCTGTGCGCCATTCAGTGGGCACAAAGCCTGATGCGAGGCTATTATTGAACATGGTGCTTAAGTGGGGGTGCCAGTTCGTTCTGAAGTTTGTGTAAAATGCAGCCTGGGGTGTTGTCTGGTCCCATGGATGCTGTTTTTGGCTTTAGAGAGTGCAGCTTTTACCTGCGTAGTTATGATTACAGGGATTCTGCATTCCTCCTGTATAGATATGGGCCGTTTAGGGGGTGAGAGGGGGGTAAAGTTAGCACTGAACCTATCTGCCAGGATGTTGGCAATATCAGTTACTGCACAGATATTGATGTTCTCCATTTTAAGGAGTGCCTCGAGTGAGTGCATTTTGAGGTTTAAACTTCTAGCATTGAGTAGCATTACCCTCAGTTTTTGCTTACCTGTTCCTGTTATGGTGGTGAATTTGTTATTTGAACCTTGCCTAAGAAAGGCACTATAGGGGCAGCAAGAACCTTAGCCAGTATCTGGAATCCCATAGGCGACAGGTGCAGGCCATCTGTGGCAAAGCATCGTGGTCTGTCGACCATGTCATCCCAAGCAGACAGATACTGGATCCCCTTAGAATGACACCAGAAGCTTAGCCAATTGTACTTGTACTGTGGTATCATTCTGGGCAATGGAAGAATGCTACTCAGGGCTAGGGTCATATCTGCCTGGGCTACAAGATTAGAGAGCTCTTCCATGTCTCTTTTCATGTAGTCCAGGGAGGTACGTCTCAGGTCATTCACACCAACATGGACAATGACAGAGTCATATTTGTACTTGTTGTGGAGTGACCTGAATGCGTGGGTTATGTGGTGGATCCTGACACCCGATAGGCAGCTGACAGTAACCTTCTCCTTGTTTAGTCTGGTGAGTGGCACATCAGTGTGCCTGACTATAGAGTCGCCTATGACTAGTGTGTTGGGTACGTTGTTTTGCCTTATTGGCTGTGGTTAAGTGGCACACTGAGTCTGTGGGCTATGTTTCATTTGGGTTGTGTTGGTTGATGGAGGTTGCTTGCGTTACTGCTTTGGAGGTCTCTGTTATATATATATATATATGGTTCCCTATCACATTGCCAACTCCAAAGACCATATGGCAGCGACCATATGTCTGCAGTTCTGAAACTCCGAAAACTGTTTATTGGGATCGCTGTTTAGCGCAGAACCCGGGAGTTGCTGTTTTCCTCACTGTAGTGTGATCTTGGAGTTGGTATATTTAAGTAGGAGGGTTGCAGGGGGACTTGCCCCCCCTGCAAAAACATACAAGTAAGTTGTTTTGTTTTATTTTTGTTGTTTTATTTTTTTTGGAATTTCAAAACTTTGGACAGTCTTCTGAGTTTTGAAATTTCGGCAATGTGATGGGGATCCATATATATATATATATATATATATATATATATATATATATATATATATATATATATGGTTCTACCTGACATAATCGAAACCACACAACACCGACAACCACATCACCGACACCACATATTCGACAGTCCATAAACACGAAACCACACATAACCGACAACGAAATAACCGACGGTACACAAACACGAAACCCCATACAAAACAAAACACATCCCCATTCCACAAACCACACACACAACACAAGCACACCAAAATCCTTACAAGCCCACACTAAACCTTACCTAACCCTAAGGTCCGTCACTATCGCACACTTACCTACCGGCTCCCTAACCCTAACTCACTTAACCCGCCCTATCCCTCCCTGGCTCCTAACTCACTTAACCCGCCCTATCGCTCCTAACCCTAACTCACTTAACCCACCCCTATCCCTCCCTAACCCTAACTCACTTAACCCACCCCTATCGCTCCCTAACCCTAACTCACTTAACCCACCCCTATCGCTCCCTAACCCTAACTCACTTAACCCACCCCTATCCCCACAGACCGTCAATCTCCACACTTACCTGCCTCGCACCCTAACGTCCGTCACTACCGCATACTCACACAGCCTTTCCCCATGTCGGCATCCTCGGCGTTGGTGTTGTCATCCGTCGTGTCGGTCTTCTGCATTGTCGATGTTCTGCAACCCGCGATTCGTCGGTCTTCTTCGCTTTCGATCTTCTGGAGCTCGGGATTCCGATGTCGGTCTTCTCAGCTGTCGACGAAGTCAGGTAGAACCATATATATATATATATGGGTCTACTTCTAAATTTCGAAGTTTCAAAACTTCAAATTTCATATGGTCAGGACTATAAAATCAAAATTGAAACTTCAAAAAGTAAAGTAAAAAAAATAAAAACAAAACCATCTTTTTCTTACATTTTGCAGGAGGGCAAGTCCCCCTGAATCCCCCACATCCCCTGCTAATTAAATATACCAACTCTCAGAGATCATACTACAGTGAGGAAAACCATAAATATTCCATTCCCCGCTGTATGGTGATCTCCATTTAAGTAGTTCCAAGTTTCAAAACTTTGATATATGGTCTGGACCACAAAAAATTTGAAGTTTTGAATTTCAGTATCTCGAGATGACAATAACAAAAATCCACTACAACGAAAAATGTAAAAAAAGAATGTCACTATACTTAAAGTTCATAATACCGAATTTTCAGTATGTGACATTCTGCTTTTTAATGTATCCTCCACCACACAAACAAAAACACAAACACAACCTTCCTCACTACATCACAAACCAAAACAACACACACACCAACAAAACACAAATAATCAATGTTTAAGTGGGGGGGGGGGGCAATCCTACACCCCCGCTACTTATATGTACCCACTCCGAGGTCACACTATGATGAAAAAACAACAAACCTAGTGTTATGCGCCCTACTCTCCTAGCACACTGTCAGACTTATACCCATGAGAAACACATACACTAAACATGTACAAAAATCACCACTTTCAACACTTAAACACACACACACACACACACACACACACACACACACACACACACACACACACACACACACACACTCACCTACCTATCCCAACCTACTCCTAAAACTTCCCAAAAAATTAAAACAAAACACATTTCTACCTAAAACCCTTACACACTACAAACCTACTTAAATCACTGAACATAACCACATATCGGCCGCCATGTTTACAACCCAGAAACCACTAAATTTTAAAGGGACAGTATATTATGCAGGATAGACTGCACCACAACTACTTTGGATTCTGCACCCTCAGATTCGCCATTATGCAGTTTCGAACAACTGCACTTTCGGTATTCTCATCTCGAGATACTGAAATTTGATATTTCAGTATTTCAACATTCAAAAGTAAAACTATATATATATATATATATATATATATATATATATATATATATATGGGTCTCTATCAGAAGTTCGAATTTCAGAAACTGGAAATTCATATGCATGAGACCATAGAAACAATTTTCCAAAAACTCCAAGCTTTTGAATGGAAATCGCAGTACAATGAGGATCGAGGAATTTATCCTTTTCTCCACTGTAGTGCGATCACAGAGTTGGTATATATAATATGCAGGGGGTGTGGCAAATTTTTATAGTTTTCAGAAGTTCGATTTTTCGGAAAATCATTCATATGAATTTCAAGTTTCTAAAAACCCAAGCTTCTGATAGATATGTTTTGGTGAATTTGCTTAACAGGTTTGATAATCAAATGAAGATTTCGTCCAAGTGCTAAATGTCGAATGTAAGGAAATGGCATTAGTTAGTAATGCCATAGCCTCCTTTGTAACCAAATTTTTTGCATTTTAGTTGTGTGAGTGCATGTGTGTGTGTGTGTGTGTGTGTGTGTGTGTGTGTGTGTGTGTGTGTGTGTGTGTGTGTGTGTGTGTGTGTGTGTGTGCGTGTGTGTTTGTGTGTGTATATACACGAGTGTTAAAGTTAGAGTAAGGGCTAAGGTTATAGATGTGTTTAAAGAGAGTGTGTGTGCCTATGTGTGTGTGTGTGTATATGTATCGATATGTCCTTTTGCTTCGTTTAATGGTACTGTTAGGGAAAGGGTGCTTAGTAATATGTAGGGTTGGCATTTGAGGGAGGGAGGGATAGATATAAGGTTAGCATACATTAGTAAGGTGATGCTGTGGGGGCAAATCCTCCCTGCACCACCTTAGTTATGTGTACTAAACGCATACATTTCAAAAGTCCAGATTTTTGCCTCATCTTTTTCGTCTTTTCCTCTTAAAATTGTTGGTTTTCTGGCAAATCACTGAGGAATGAAGCCACTACAAATTGCTTACATTTGAGTTCCAGACTTCATATCCTTCCAAAAAATGCATGCTATGTAATGCAAATCCTGTTAACAACGTTTTAAACTTTCTATGTTTACAAGAACAATATTTAAAATCTAGAACTATAAAGTCAGCATGCAAAGAGGACCACTTATGTAATAAAAAACAAACTTACTGGTTACATTTTTTCAGCCTATTAAATCTGAAATTGATACTCAGATTCTGAGAGCTCTAGACACTGTGAGAGGAGGGGATGTTCAGACTCAGACTGAGTTAAAATGGATTTATACATTAGCTGTGAATAGGGGCATTGGGTTGAATGGTAATGTCCCTTTAAAACCAGCCCTTAAGTTTAGAAGGTTGAAGTGCTGACTTCTGTAATTAATTGACTGTACTATTTAAATTGAGTGATTGACTGTTATGTTATATCTGACAAAGCAACTGTGTTGCAAAAGTGCTCATCTTTTGTTCACCTCGATTTATTAGTTTGTTTTTTATTACATAAGTGGTCCTCTGCATATGCTGACTTTATAGTTTTATCTTTTCTGCTCATTTATTATAGTCAGCTGTTTGCTCCACATCTTGGTTTATTTTTAATATTTAAAATCTTCCACTATTTTTGGGCTTTTATCCATCATATTATTTTAGGCTTTGTCCAGATTTTTTGCTCTAAGAGGTTGACAGGTATGGATAACTGTAACCATGCTTCTCCTCCTGCCCCCACCCCTACACATTAACTTACAGATGACTGTAACCCTGCCTCTTGTCCTGCCCCCACCCCTACACATTACCTTACAGATAACTGTAACCCTGTGCCACCTCCTACCCCCAACCCCTACGCATTACCTTACAGATAATTGTAACCCTGCACATCTTACAGTCCCCCCTATAAATTACTTTATGGATAACTGTAACCCTGTGCCTCCTCCTTCCCCCACCCCGACACATTACCTTATAGATAACTGTAACCCAGAGCCTCCTCTTACCCCCACCCCTACACATTACCTTACAGACAACTCTAGTCCTGTGCCTCTTCCTACTCCCAACCTGACACATTACCTTATAGATAACTGCAACCCAGTGCCTCATATTCCCCCCACCCCTACACATGACCTTACAGATAACTGTAACCTTGTGCCTCCTCCTATCCCCACCTCTACAAATTACCCTAAAGATAACTGTAACCCTGCCCCTCTTCCTCCCTGACCCCTACACATTACCCTACAGATAACTGCAACCCTGCACCTCCTCCTACCCCCACCCCTACACATTACCCTACAGATAACTGCAACCCTGCATCTCCTTCTACCCCCACCCCTACTCATTACCTTAGAGATAACTGAAACCCTATGCCTCCTCCTGCCCCACTCCTACACATTATCTTACAGATAACTGTAACACTGTACCTCTTCCTGCCCCCACCCCTACCCATTACCTTATAGATAACTGTAACCCAGTGCCTCCTCCTGCCCACACCCCCTGAACATTACCTTACAGATAACTGTAACCCTGTGCCTCCTCCAACCCCCCACCCCTACACACTATCTTACAGATAACTGTAAGCCCCACCTCCTCCTACCCCCACCTCTACAAATTACCTTACAGATAAATGTAACCGTCCCCCTCGTTCTGTGCCCACCCCTACATGCTAGGTTACAGATAACTGTAACCATGTACCTCCTCCTTTCCCACCTCTACATATTACCCTGCAGATAACTGTAACCCTGCCCCTCATCCTACCTCCACCCCTACATATTAACTGAGAGATAACTGTAACCTTTGCCTCCTCCAACCCCCACCATTACACATTACCTTACAGATAACTGTAACACTGTGAGGTCCTGCTACCCCCACCCCTACACATTACCTTAAAGATAATTGTTACCCTGCCCCTCCTTCTCCCCTACACCTACATATTATCTTACACATAACTGTAACCCTGCGCCTCCTCCTGCCTCACCTCTACACATTACATTACAGATAACTGTAACCCTGAGCATCCTTCTGCCCCAATCTTTACTCATTACCTTACTGATAATTATAACCCTGCCTGTCCTCCTACCCCACACCTACATATTACCTTACAGATAACTGTAACCCTGCCCCTTCTCTTGTCCCCACCACTACACATTACTTACAGATAACCTTTCCCTAAAAGTACCGCTACACAAGACACTCACTTGCTTTCTATACATAACCACACATGTTGAGCTTTAAAATGATCCCCTTATCTAGCTCTTAATCTAAGCTTAACCTTGAAACAAATGTGTGCACACACACACACACACACACACACACACACACACACACACACACGCACACGCACACGCACACACACACACACACACACACACACACACACACACACACGCACACACATGCACACACACACACACACACAGACACACACACACACACACACACACACACACACACACACACACACACTCAAACACTCTTCCTCCTGTAAAATTGGACTGTTAACCTCTACAGAACCACGTTTGTCCACGTTTGGGACTCACATATACACAGGCAGAAGAGTTAAACTTTCCTCTTACTTAAGCACTATACAGTTCACGTGGTCAAGCAAATGAATATTCACTATATATATATATATATATATATATATATATATATATATATATATATATATATATATATGGATCTACTTCACATGGTCGACATTTCAGAATGTCGAAGACCATATGGCTAAGACCATATGATCAACATTCGAAATGTCGACCATGTAATAAAAAAAAAAAAAAAAAAAAAACAACAAAAACTTACCGTCACGCTGTTCCACCCCCCACATCCCCTCCCCCAGAACATAAATATACCAACTCCAAGATCGCACTACAGTGCAGAAGATAGAAATCTTTCCATTCTGCACTGTATAGAGATGCCGGTTCCGCATGGTCAACATTTCGAATGTCAATCATATGGTCTCGGCCATATGATCTTCAACACTCTGAAATGTCGACCATGTGAAGAGGACCCATGTATATATACAGTGAGAGAGAGAGAGAGAGAGAGATAGATAGATAGATAGATAGATAGATAGATAGATAGATAGATAGATAGATAGATAGATAGATACACATACACACATTTATAACTCATAAACATGTGTAAGCCATGTATGGCATTGTTACATTAGGTTTGCCATGCTGAAAAAGCTTATGTGATTACTTTATTCACTGATATAAATGGCCATGTGATTCTATTATTTTAGCCTTGGTATGCTTTGTGTGTCCTGTGGCTGTTATCATGACAGAAAATGTTGATTAAATGCAGAACAAAAACATGAAAAATAAATAAGCAAATAAATGCTGGATACATAAGGCATTTCTCAATCTCATGCACCTTGACTACTGTGCAGCACACCTGTGGCATAAACAACATTCACAAAATGCTAAATGGCTGTGGTACCCACAAGCATGTAAACCAACTGGAAGATAACACATGCAGGACATGAGAGATGTACAGGGTTTATGCATTCACATAAAAAAGCATAGGTAAAGGCAGAACAGCAGCAGCTATTAGGCTATTGGCACAACAAAAGGAGGCAAGCAGTTCCAAACCAGAAAGGTGGCATATGCACACTCAAATCTATGAGGCCTATCGGCATTTCCTAAAAGGAGACACAAGTGGCATATAAGCAAGGCACACAACAATATGACAGTAATGTCCATATAGTATGCACGTAAGAGCATACTAGGCAAGTGATCACAGGGAGCTTATGATGCCTAGCCATGAACACCTTTAAGCAGACAGACTTAAAAGTTTGTGTTACCTTTTCAAACACTTAATAATACTCACCTCCCAAATTGAACAGGGCTGCACATGATAACACTGGTATAATTTGGTTTCTACCCATCCAGCCATCAAGCCTCAGAGGTTACAAAAGAAGTAATTCGGTTGACCTGTGGTGGAATACATTGAGTTAGGAACCTATCTATCTCTCCATCAAGTCTTATATATTTGTTTTTGTAGATTTAGGTCCTTAGTGCTGGTATTTATGGTATACATAGGTACACGTATTACTAGATTAGCAACACAGAATGATGCATAAATGAGGCTGGTGGTGTCAGCTGCTGAAGTAGATGTTTAGTAGCTGGTGATGGTGGTTCTCCTAAAGTATGGTAGGCATGGCTCCTTATGATGCCATCCCAGTGTGCCATAGCTGTAAACCCTGTTAACTTAGAATATGTGGAATTATGGACAGTGTCTTGCTTAAGCATTGTATGTGCCCATATAGGAGCTCAGGAGTGTTCTGGAGGGTGCCATGGCTCAATCTTTTTAAACCATCCAGGATGAGATAATGCTTGCATGATTACCTGACTTGTGCTGTTGATGAACAGGCCGACTATACATTGCAAATGATTCCCATAGATAGCCACTTGCATGGCACCTAATACACAGCAGCCTCACGTTTACTAGTGTCAGCATTTGATAATCCATTGTGGTCATCATGTGACTCACCATTGCAGCTTGAGGAATGGCTTTCAGTAGGTTACCTGTGGATACACAAGAAGTGGTAATACAACATTACTATGTGCATATCAAACAATACGCCTTTATCTATCAATGGTTATATGGTACAATGTTTTTATAGAGCTCATTGTCAGCAGAAGCATTCCAGAACTCTGTTATCATAGTGGTACTGGCTGGCAATCCTCCTTATTGGAAAAACGCACCATGATCTGCCAGGTCTTCACACTCTAATACTGGCATTCCCACCACCAATGTTACAGTCAACCAGCAATGCACTATAACAAAGATTCCCATGCAGACTGTGACCAGAACATTACAAATGTGAACTGTAAGCTTCATACCAATGTTCAACACCTCACAAATAAGCAGAACACTCAGAAAATTACACTGGACTTAATATAATGCAGTACTCCAGCATCATAATAACTGTACATGTTGAAAAAGCATTCCTACACCTCCTGCACATCCACAGATACACTTCAGCCACCTACAAAGGGATGTTTGCAGGCAACTCCACTAAACTCCAATATGCACCATCTATTAACCCCGAGGTATGTGCAACAGTGTACACATCAACCTTTTGAGGCAGGAACCCCTCCCCCCATACATAGCCATAAATATCACACTGTACTTTTAACACCATTACATTTCCAAATAATTACTCATTGCTTGAGCGTAGCAGATGGACGAGATAAATAGACTCTTTCTATGGTCATCTGAGTGCCTTAGTAATTCTTCTTGGCATTTACAGCACACAGTATGGGCCAATCTCGTAGCAGTGTGACAAAAGATTAAAAATGATGCTAGAAAATTAAATGGACCACTGGTTGATACATGGCCATATATAATGTGCAGCAGTGCTGCAAAGCATCAGCATGTGTTACACATGCACAGGCACAGTCACATACATGGGCCTTATGTAATGTCATACAGCAGTGCTGCAAAGTGTTAGCATGTATAACACATGCACAGGTGCAGTCACATATATGGGCCTTATATAATGTCATGCAGCAGTGCTGCAAAGTGTCAGAGTGTGTAACACATGCGCAGGTGCAGTCACATACATGGGCCTTAAATAATGTCTTGCAACAGTGCTGAAACATATCAGCATGTGTAACACATGCACAGGTGCAGTCACATATATGTGTCTTATATAATGCCATGCAGTAATGCTTCACTGTTTGCATGGGTCTTGTATAATGTCACACAGCAGTGCTGCAAAGTGTAAGCATGTGCAACACATGCACAGGTGCAGTAACATACATGGACCTTATATAATTCATACAGAATTGCTTCAGTGTCGGCATGTGTAACACAAGATTTTGTGTGTGTGTGTGTGTGTGTGTGTGTGTGTGTGTAACACATGCACCATTGCACTTGTTATATATGCACAGGTGCAGTTGCATACATGGGCCTTATATAATGTCATGCAGGTGCAATCGTGCAAATGCATAAAATTCTTAAGACCTTATAGTGTTGTACTAGTACTTTCTGAGAAAAATGAAGATATTCAGTACAAGGCAACACTATGTCAAACTATAGCAATTTACAATGTGTAACACAGAGCATCAGTGTAGTTTTAAGTATTTCATCGTAAGACTTATCTGTGTTGACTTGCAACATATATGTGTGTAATTCAAAGTCATGAGTTGCAGACAATATTAAAATGCATGGAGCTGTCATGAATGTGCAAAACTAAAGCTATTTTTCACTATGCATTTCATTGTAAAGCTTGATTATGCACTGCTAAATGCAAAAATATTGATTTCATGACTTTGGAGCAAATTTTGCAGCTAGATATTGGTTACTGCTATCCTATACTCATGAAACTTGCATTGCAAGGTGTTTGCACATGCAGGACTGTCGCATATATGGGCCTTATATAATGTCATGCAGCAGTACTGCAAAGTGTCAGCATGTGTAACACATGCACAGGTGCAGTCTCATACATGGGTCTTATATAATGCCATGCAGTAATGCTTCAATGTCAGCATGTGTAAAACTTGCACCTTTGCACATGTAACATATACACATGTGCAGTTAGATAAATGGGTCTTGTATAATGTCACGCAGCAGTGCTTCAAAGTGTCAGCATTAGGAGTTTTATACACACCTGCATTATGAGGAATCCATTTTGCAACTTTACTTGTGTTGGGGCTGTCTTGCATCTTGATACCAAGGGTTTACAGAGCTAATATAGCATTATCAGTTAGTTCACAGCAGTACTCTAAGGAATGCATACAAGTGTTTTAGATGTGGGAGCTGGGATTCATGTTTTAGTATGCACATGCTTTGTGGGTGCATAACATCTTAGTTCTAGAACAACAAGGACTTTGGAGTTCTACTTGACAAAACATTTCCCCATATGCCTGTAGCCTGTTTGGGACATTAGGTAACATGCTACCGACAACCTTGTACTGAAGTGCTGGCATTACATGTTTTTGATTTTATGTACAAGTGAATCAGGGATTGAGCTGCATAGCTGGGTTAGCTAGATATAATGCTGATACATATTGAGATTGATGAATATGCGTCACATCTATGACACTAACTGTTGTATAGGGAGATATATTCCTAAAGTTATCAATTATCATCTATAGGGCCATTATAACAATGCCACGTGCAGCAGGTCAGATTGCCACACAAGGAAACAGCTTTAAGGAGAAAGACAGGTGGCATCATGTAGCTGCAATGGGATATAGTCTGGCCATGTGTAGATGGCAAGGATATGGGCATGTCAAGAATTAGCATCGACACATATGATAGCTGATGTCTGTGCTTTAGGTGTTTGCTTACAGGTGGTGGAAGATTGCTGCAGTGGCTCACCATGTGCAAAGATGGCAGCCAGATGAGTTAAGGGACTCTTGCATTGGACTGCCATCAATGGTGATGGACATAGCCAGGTCCCACCAGTGTGCATGACTGCAGCAAGGAGAGATAAGGGACTCCTGCATTAGACTGCCACCCCATTGGTTACAAACGTAGTCAAGTCCCTCCCTTCACAACAAATGAGGACTTTCTTTCCTATTGTGTCATCTCAAGAGGACAGCATACTTGAAGGGGTACGAGGTGAGTGTTCCCCAACGAGCACCAAGTAAACTGATATTATCTCAGGTAAGTATTTATATGCAAGCACGGATGCACCCAGATGTGCTCATATCTGTCCACATATTATAGGATCATTTATTACCAGTGTGTCTAGTGTAAGTCAAGTTCCTGAACAGGGGTTTACACTACACACAGTAGATTTTAGTCACAGAAGTGCACATGTAGCATTTAGTACACAGATGTGTCACTCTGTGGTGCACTCTGGTGAGGGCTCCAGGCTCATTGTGTGTCTGAACACATAAGTATGCTGCTAGCTACCATTTTTCCTGCAATGAACTGCATACGATAGAAATGTTTTCTAATGTCCATCTCTGTTTATCCTAACTTAAAGGTGAAAGATTCATTACGGTCATTACAGCTAGCAGTGACCTGGGGAATGTAAACAGAATGAAAGTCAGTTCCATGCACCTATGTCAAAAAACACCTACACCTCTTTCCTTTCCTGAACTTGAGATTTCCCTGGCTGAGGAGGGAAGGGTTGTAGAGTAGGAGTTACATCATGTATGTGAACGAGTTAGTACCACTTATACTAACAGTGTCATTCTTCTACTAGACATGCATACATAGTCTGATAGGGTATCAGAGATCATACTGACCTACATGTGGCACAGCCTAACCATAACACCTTAACCACTGAGGAGAGGCACACACAGTTGGTACACCAACAGAATCCACATTGTCTGCTTCAGTATATCAACAGAGTAATACTGATTACTTTATAGAAGCTGCTAATGATGTCAGTTACAGCAGCCAAAGAACAGACTATACCACATGTCAGGACACCAGCTGTGTGCATTATAGAGACCATATGCAGCGGGCATGACTGCATGACCCTCATCTACAATACCTCCTATGGACTTAATTGTGCCTGTCACAGCAGGCTACTATGCAAAACCATCTACTTCCATGTGTCACCTTGCAGTAAACCAATCTAGCTTACATAGAACTGTTGGCCTATTTCATGAGACTGGATAATCAGATTTAGCAAAAGTGCATACCAGTGTAGCAAAACTAACATAGGCTCTGCATGGACAGCAAGCCTTCACAGGTGACATTTGTGACACTGCTGTGCGATACATAAGGAAATCTTGGTAGAACATACATTGAGTGTGTGAGCAGTTCAGGGTCATTCCTAAAACTGTTACAAAACATGCACAGTGGTATACAGCATTCCCTTCTGCAATGAACTGTACTCATTGGGCTGTTGCCTATTTGCCTTATGTTACAGCCAATTATGCTAGCACCAGTTGACACCTGTACAGTTAGCTTCTACTACACACACACACACACACACACACACACACACACACACACACACACACACACACACACACACACACACACACACACACGCGCGCGCACACACACACGCACACACACACACTCTGCCAGTGATCTTTTAGCCTTGAATGGTGTTTCCCCACCTTGTGGCTATTGCTGTGGCAGTAATAAATAAGGACACCCATGATATGTGCCTGTAGTCCCTCAGCATGCACTGCATTGCCTCTGTTGTCTTTTGAAGCTCCGTGGACTTTACTGTATGAATATCATAATATGATGGGCATACGAAAGTTGTAATGGTTGTTCTGTTTAATGAACAGTTAATGTAGCATATGCATTGCATTACTTGCATTATGTTCAACCTCATCATGTTAGTGGAGTATGTTTATACATTATTCTTCTATTTGCACCGTGTCACTGGCAATATGGAAAAGCACTATTATCACAAACAGCACATACACATTTGCTACATGATGCCTCCTTCATTTTCTCCAGACACTGAAAAAATGACACTGCATAGAAATGGCAAGTCCATTGTGTAGCATGTGCCACTGTCTGTGCATCCTCTAACTGCTCTTTTTTACTCTCTTTTTTTACACTATGATTATCCTTGTCTTGTGCCATGTCCTGCCTATAGCCCCTACTGTAACCACATAATGTACAATATGGCGTAAGGCAGGAATATCTATTTAGCCTTCCATTCTAAGGGCTACTTCACATCTCTGGAGGAGCAGATGCACACGTCTTGCCTTTTCAAGATGCCAGAGATCCACACCATCATTGTACATATCTGGCTCTGTGCTCATGTATATTGTTTCTCAGCAAACCACTGAGATCATCAACTTGTGGTCACTTGCATGGTTACAGTGCATAGGTAATAGCACCTATAATATACAAATATATCAGTGCTTTGTTGCGTTTGGCTACCATTTGTTTCCATATACCTATATCATCATTTGTTTGTTTTACCTGTGCTGTGTTTTGCCTTCTTATTTAAGCAGAGGTGTAACTGTATTACATATTCCTAATGAGTACATAAAACAGATTGCTCATCTGCCAGATATGAACAACAAAGACAATCAAAGCGATTTGCAAGAGACATTGGTGAGAATACCATCTGCATTTTGTGATGCCTAGCAACTGAGGGAGCAGAACCCCTTTCTTTTGATATCTATCTCTTTCCCCACTTACCCATTTGGGGACATATAGCTGTTTGGCTGTTCTATCATAATTATTACCAATGACAGAACTGTCATCCTGTTAAATGATTGCCTGTTCATTCATCATGTTTTGAGGTATAAGGAAATGCACAGTCCCTCATCTAACAAAACATACAGATAAGATCTGTGTAAAACATTCCTAAGCCAGAAGATTAGGATATACATAGAGTATCAACTGCAGGCCAATGGAAGGGCTTTATGAATAAAATTTGGAGTGCTTTTGCAACCTTGTCACAAGGTGAATAGGGCAGCCTTACAACTGATTAAATGATAGGTCCACATGATACGTCACATGTTGTCTCTGGCGCTGTCCTATCTGCCCTGTATTACTAAAAGTGCTCCTGATCAGTCACCAAAACAGGGATTAGGCCACTTTAGAATCACCAGTGTCACTCCAGTCTGACATGGTATGCAGTACCTGTGCATCACCGTACTCTTTCTGTCCATCACTACCAGATTATGTTGTACCTATGCTTTCCCATCCATTATCTTTCTGCTCCTGCTGCACTGAGGATTTGTTTTTTTTTTTTTTGGAATGTGCCACTCCACAGAACACTAAAAGATGTAATTGTTACTAATCATATGCAGTGCAATGACAACAGCTTCATTTTTGTTACCCTGTTCCTTATTATGCAGAAAAAACATATAACCTTGCTCAGTCTTTCTACAATGCTACAGATGTGTTAGTGAATCACTGCTCCTGTGTGTGATCACTCTTCTGGCGTTTATGAAGTTATGCTGAATTACATGCTTTTGTATCATTCTTTACATCTTTATTTATTGACATTTGTTTACTGGGAAAATCTGACTGTTCGTCGATGTCCTTTTTCAGTGGAGGCCCAGAGAGAAAAGTTCAATGGTACCATATTTAATGCAATCAATATTTATAGTAACACATGTTACAATGCAGTTTCAGTGAATGTACAGAATAATGGTCAGTATAACACAATTTTTACTGATATTCACAAACATTAAATTTACAAGTATTATTTGTACCTTAAGACTTTACAGATGGAAGACTGGTGCATAAGATAGTTAGGAGTAATTTCAGAAAAACAATAGAGTGAGCTATTAGATGAGATAAGCAAGCTTGAGTGTTAACAGAGAAGTAATTTTGCTGTAATTAGAAGTAGGTATTGTAGTTTAAGAAGTACAAAAAAGTGAGGTATTAGAACAGGATAAGCAGGTTAAATGACTTAGTGCTTTAAAGGGAGGTATAATAAAGGTACTGAAGGGTGTTGAAGAGTTATGTCCTAGAAGAGGAGCAGGGACAAAGCGAGGAAGCAGACAGGGATTATTTTAGTAATGGTTTGAAAAGATGAAGGTGTGTGATAAACCTGCTTGATATAGGAATTTCCTTCCAGGTTCTAGTTACACTATTGGAATACAGATTGACCCCAGCAGCCCTTTGTGGTTTGTAGATCTGAAGCAGTTTTTTATTATTTGCTCAAATGGGATGATTTGGAACATACTATTGAAGTAGGAGTCTAATCGCTGGGTAGGTGGATGGAGTATGGATGATTTTGTGGATTAAGGTGAGCTGAGTATAAGATAGCTGGTAAGGAAGCTCAAGCCAATAAAGTGTTTTAGTGCTAAACAGTGGTAGGTCCTGTAAGGTTTGTTGCAAGCGAATTTGGCAACTTCTTTATAGCACTGTTCAGGTTTAGAACTAAGTGAGGCTTGTAGGTTGGTCATGATAGAGGTTACGTATAAGAGATAGGGTAAGAGGTAATTACTAGCTAGAGGTACCTTGGCAGAGTTGGTAAGGAACTTCTTTACTATATGTAGGATGCCTAGTTTTTCACGAGTTTTCTTGATGCTGTTGTGGATATGTAAACTGAATTTAAGATAGTCGTCGATTATCATACCAAGTAGTTTTGTATGTGGGGTAACTTCAATAATGGTACTATTTAAGGAAGAAATTTTAAAGTAGTTTTTTCATGGAAATGGGATTTTGGAAAAAAGACAAGTAATTTAGTAATTTTAATGTAAACCATCTTTATGAATCCCTGTCCTAGATATTTATACAGTGTATGATTAGCTTTACTGAGCAGGTTTCACAGTCCTTGACAGCCAATGCTTATATCTGATACAGTATTGCTTCACTCGAGTTTAGATATACAGGTCTTCCTGACATAGCTGCCCACACATATTGTTTCACATTGCAACCACCAACTGCAAAAGTACAGAAAAAGGAAATGGCACTTGAATGTCCAGTGACAGAAATAGTATGAAGTGTCCAGTAAAGATGTAAAGAAAACATACAGTATACCTATGTACTCACTGACAGACAGGAGAGGAGATAATGAAAACAAAACTTATGACTCAAATAGTCAGACGTCTCCTGGGAGAAAAGAAGTGCATATCAGTAGTATTTTTAAGAGAAAAGAAATGGAGAAGAGGTCTGGTATGAAACAAAGGAGGTTTAAAATCCAAAGGAATAATTTATAGCACAGGCTGATGGAGATGAGAGAAGGGAAAGCATCGTACCATCAGAAGCAATCTGATACATAGCTTAGGACGCTAATTAACAGACACAAGGTAAATTAAAATCATCATGTGGGGCTGGACCAATGATGAAGACGACTGAAGCCCTGACAGTGAACCTGAAAACCTAACTTTTAGTATTGGGTAAAGGCTGTGGTGGAGCCGACCATGGTGTTGGGAATGAGTGAGTTAAATGCTAGCTTGTCAATGCTGAGGAAGGCTGGGCTCCTGGCAGGATACTGCCCTCTCCCAGTGGAGGCTGGGGTTTCTATCTTAGGAAGACAAAAGTAAGTGAGGTTGTGCAGGCAGATCCTCCACAGTGTGTGTGTGTGTGTGTGTGTGTGTGTGTGTGTGTGTGTGTGTGTGTGTGTGTGTGTGTGTGTGTGTGTGTGTAGTAGTAGTAGTAGTACAAAACACAAAGTAGTAGTACAAAACACAAATTGTACTCATCTTCTTCCACACCATGCGTAGGTGGTGGGACTAAGGGTAGCCAAAGAAGGGAAAAAGCATCCTGTATTATCATGATGTCTGCGGACCAAGACTATGTTGTTTTTTATGACATCTATTTTTGGTAGGAGTTGTTAATGATCTATTTCTTTTTTTCTACAATCTTCTGATAGTAATACTTATTGTCATAGTTACTTTATAATTCTCTATTAATGGTTCCATGATTGTATTCTACTTGTTCTTTTCTTTTATTGTTCTGCATTGGTTGAAAGTCTGCTTTCTGCTGAGATTTAATCTTTCTCATAGTAGGAGGCATGGGAAGGGACTTTTGACAGTCTCAGCAAATTTTGGTTTAGTGTGCTCATACGGAGGTGTGTGAGGTATTGTGTGGTGTTCACAGACCATTTATTTAGGTGAGAAGGTAGCTTCATACTTCTTAACCTCTTAGCATATAAAATCTGGACAAAGCCAAAAATAATGGGGGACAAAGCCCAAAAAATAGGGACAAATTTTAAATATTGCTCTCATAGACTTAGAATGTTGTTAGAATAAAAGGTATTGTATTATTGCACATTTTCTGAAGGATATGAAGTCTGACACAAGTCCCAATCATTATTTAGTGAATTAAATCCTCACTGATGTGCCACAAAAATCCAGAAAACCATAAATTATATGAGGAGCAAACCAGAAATATGAGGCAAAAATCTGGACAGTTGGGAGGTATGCTTCTGTGTTGTGTAGATGGTTAACACCTCTTACATATTGTAAGATGTATATCTAAAAAAGATCATTGCCTGTGAGCAGTAGGCAGCTCCTACACTGCCTAAGGATATCATGTACTGCAAAGCTGGCAATAGAAGGGATACACGCTGATTTGTCTTCCATGTTGGCCAGAAGGGTCTAGTTCTAACAGAGAGTCAGCTGTCAACAATTATATAATCAGTAGCTTAGGCAATAGGTGAAGGGATTGTATGTGCAAGAGGTTACAATAGCCCAACATTAAGCAATGGTTGTGGTAAATAATTGTTTGTGGTTTAAATAATAAAGTATAAAGTGGTTTAAGTAAGACAGAGCAACATGATTATGTGCAAGACAGTAACAACAAACTTCATGATTTTATTTATTTATTTTACATTTGTTGACCGGGCTGGTCTAGCTGGATATATGTCCATTTTCAGTAGAGGCCCGGGGAGAAAAGCTCCATGTGCAAAACAATATGAATAATGATGTAAGAAGTCAGTCATGATTTATAGCACAAGATGGTATGCTACATGGACGCTAAGTCCATAGTCTGTGTTCAGTTTCAGTAGAGTTTACTGTGCACGACTGTTATGTAATGTGCAGTTTTGTGCAACCCAGCCAAATAGAATGCAGCGATACCATTTTCAGAAATATGAAACCGTAAAGACAGCACCAATAACCAATCAATATCTGTCCAGGACAAGGATTAGCCCAGGATACCAGTCAAGTTACTTATTCTCACAAAGTAAAATTTGTTCCTCTCGAAGAAGCTGAACCCATAACAGAAAAATAATATAACAGATCAGCAGCAGTAACTCCTTTCTATTTCATATAAAATAATAAGGAATTCTGCTTATCTGAACAGACTCTGCATGCATTATTTATTTATTTACAGTTTCTGCTCATGTGTTTCATTATTCTGTAGAAAGTGGCATTGTAAACAGACTTTTCAAATGATGAAACAAAGTCCTCTATGTCATGTGTTATTGTAATATGACAAAGCACTTATTCATATGATGTACTCAGTTTTCCATTGATGAGTTACAGCTCAACATTACATGTAAAATGAACATACTATCTCTGCATCATTTTCTGAATGCAAGAGGGTTTCAGGAATATCTAACATTAAAAATCATCTTGTCCATATTTTTTATTTATATTTTTCTATTCATACTGTAGTAAAACTAACAAAAATAAACTACTGAATATGTCTGATAATAAGCAGTGAACTTTAAATATTTTCAAAAGCGGATCGCATTCCTGTTGTTCACCCTGAAATGGGCATGTTGCCAGTTGTGTTTATACTTGCTTGTGTATTATGAGTTTGTACAGCAAATTAAATTAAAATATTGTCTTGTGACAAGAGTGATTTTGAAAGGTAAGGACAGGTCGAGTCAACGGTGAGTTACTTTAACCCATACAACAATGTGAATCACACAAAAATGCCTGATCAATGGTATTGATTTTGATCAAATATTAATGAATATATATAAATCTTAAGTATTGTATGTGTTCAGAAACAAGGATGCAGTACAGGTATGTACGATTGTGAAATATAATTTGACAGTTTACTATTAGTCATACCTAACCCAATAGTCATTAATGGCATTTATTGACTTCATAGCTACAAATCTGACTTTGGATTTTCAGCACCATTGTGGTCTAGTTATTACTCTGGCACAGTAGTAGCAGGAAATGTATGTCTTGCCATAACCAACACTGACCAATGAACTGCATGTAAGTGTAAATAAAAAGAGTACACCTAGGGACTTACTATGGAATACTCATGAGATGTCATGAGTACTAAACTCAGTGCATCACATTTTACAAATGTGGCATATGAATGGTCACAAAACACACAAAAGTATTAATTTTACAATGGGGCAAGTTCCCCTCAACCCCTCCCAATATGGGGAGAGGGCAGGTGTGCCCACTCCGGTCTCCATAGATGCCAATTCCTTCTCTACAGCCATTTAAGGTGTTACACAGTGAAGACTCTAGCCTGGCTGGGTCTTTCTTGCAGTTTTTATTGAATGGTTTCTCTGTGTGACATTTTTACCCTTTGTTTTTGATAATATTTGGGATTTTTTACAGAAATAATTATGTTTATGGACATCAGGCTTGGTTATGGTCTCTGTGTTGCTAACATATGGCTATGTTATTTCACTTTTGCTGTACAGTTAAGTGTAGACAAAAGGGTGAGATCTGGTATATCAGCAGTTAGTGTGGTTTTGCTTTACTGGCCTGAATGAAACTGTAAAGACTTAAAAAGTCATAGGCAATCAGAAGCCATGTAGCTGAAACAATGGTTTGTCCTTAAGGGGTGATTTGCATGTACCCTATGCCCCTACTCTACAGGTAGTTTAAGGTGTTACACAGTGAAGATTTTAGCTTAGATGACTCTTTCTTGTAGTTTTTACTAAATGATTTGTCTATGTGGCACTTATGCTGTTTGGTATAAATATGTACATATAGATATATGGGTACATATATATGGCAGCAGTCTCTAGTCTTGAATATAAAATATATTGTGATAATCTCATAGTATGTCAGTCACAATCCATAGAAACTCAATTCAACAAACAGAAAAGGTAAGAAGACAGGGACTTCCTCCCTGCAGAACCTAAGTAGCCCATTTCTGAGGTATACTAAGTCAAGTATCAGTGGACTGTGATTGACATTGCGTGAGTTGATCACAATTAGTTTGTGAAAAGACTCACGCACTAACATTTTACACAACAGTCTGTATTTTGATGTACCATAGAGGGTGCTGTAAGTCAGGCAAATGACATTGAACAGTGCTACTTATTCGTGCCCACCCCCCGCCTGTCTCACCCTCAGCCCACAATAAATCCAAGATTGCAAAATTGTTCCCATAGTATTACTTTGTTCCAAAATTTGTATTTTTTATGTGAATGGAGCTATAGCTTTTCTCAAAATATGGCATATATTTTAACTTCTAAGGTGCTTAAACATCCAAAGCTGTGAAAATGTTTGACCACCCAGAGTGTACTTCTGTGTTGGTTGTGTGCATTTATGTAATTGAAGAGAAGACATACAAATGAAAGCATAATTTATTTGCACTGTATTTGATTACTTCTTCACCCACAGCATATTTTACAAAGCTAAGTAATCCAGTAAACCAAGAAAAGACATGAAAATGAAAAACAGCATTGAAGACCACCTCAAAGCTAAGCAGTAGGTCATACATGTGAAACTGAAACAAGGGTTTATTGTTAAATCTTGTTTCCATGACTGTACATAGTATTTCTATTTTGAATGCTCCCTCTTGTTTATAATTTTACAGTCAGTAAAAATATGTACCAGCTGCATACGGATAGGTCATATGTTAAACATACAGAGCCCACAAGGGGCATACTCCATTACAAGGCAGAGGAGTGTGTAATTCTCACCTTTCTGACCCACAGCATCATCTCATTTTTTGGCAGTGTTCTATACTTCTCAGCTGGTAGAATACCTGCACACCGCAGTCCTGAACAATATTGCAGCTGGTAGAGGATTCATGCCCATTGATTTAACTATGACAGTTATTATAGAGATGCAGGCCTCAAAAAGAAAACTTTGTAGCACAGCTGTAGTTATTCAAATGAAGAAATAATGAAATAACATCATATTTAAGCAATGTATATATATATATATATATATATATATATATATATGTATGTATTATATGCATAGATATGAGCCTGTGTATGAGTGTGTGTATCTGTGGGTGTGTGCTGCATGTTTTTGTGTTTGTGCATGCAAATGTTTATGTGTGTAGTGCATGTTTTTGTGTGCGCAAGTGTGTGTTAGAGTGAGTTTTTTTACTTCAGGATAAAAACTGGAACACAGATAATAAAACAGTTGTAGGCTGTGATATAATACATGACAGGGTGGGAGAAAATGTCTACATATAACCAGAATAAAGATATTTCGATGAATTATTGCCTATCTGTCTTTGTATAAAAAATATTACAGTGATCCAGTACAGGGGAACCAGAAGGAGCTGCCTGTACCTGCATGGAAGAAGCTTCCATCTAATTTGATGAGTTCTTCCTCTCATTTGGAGTGACTGGCCTAAGTAATATATGGCATAAATAGTACTGTCCAAATATTGGGAAAGCAAAACAGCTTCCTGCTGCTTCATATTTTGATTACGCATTTTAGTCATAGTATGACATGAAGCACTATATCTGGCTAGCTGCTGCTGTATATGAGAACCATGGTCCAGGCTTGAATGATGGCAAATGCCATGGTGACATCACAAGAAGTTTTTAAAACAGTGCCATAACACTTATTCTTAACTGAGCCCATCATTCTAAGGAGAAGTGCAACACTGCCAGAGAACTTTAATTCCTGCTCTGGTTGATACAGTAGGAACAAAGCCAAAGGCACAATGTACAGGTGATGATGAAAGAAGGAGGGGAGATGTGGCTAATCCTTCAGAACGGTAGTTTTGCCTTTCATCAATCCACTTTCCCCTCTCATTAATACTTCTCTGCCTTGCTTTTCAAGGTATACATGGGAAAGGGAATTCTTAGTTATAGAAGATATATATATATATATATATATATATATATATATATATATATATATATATATATATATATATATATATGTATATCTTAAATCTTAAACCAAGAATATATCTTCTAAACACCTTTATCCACTTCTCCCATGGATTGCTCCAGTCAAGATACTGCTGCTTACCTGCATCTAAATATGTTACAGAAATATAATTATAAACCATGTTCTCCAGTCTTCTGAGTTGTTCCTAATGACAGAGCAGTCAGTCTCACTCATATTTTGTTTTAAAACTTTTCAGGCAGGCTTTACATGCCATACATTCCCAGTAATATCTGTCATCTTCTTTTCAACATTACCTGATATGTCCTGTATCCTGCAGTCCTGTCGTCTACACTACAGCTATCATGCTTCTCCTTAAAGCAGTGAGTGACTTTTAATAAATTGTCTTCAGAAATGACGTTCAAAAGCGGCAATCATTGATTACATACTCCTGACCAGTCCACTTCCATGTCCTTACTTCATTATTACCTGACTGAACATGTAATTGGTGATTATTTATCAGCATTCTATCCCGGTAAACACAGTTAAATAAAATGTATGCAATCATATTCATAACTAGTGATTTTTCATCCAGTTAAGCTGCAATAGATGATTAATTTCTTTTTCTGATTCTGTCTCACCAGTATAATCCTGGCTACAGACTGTTCTCCCCACCAACGTAAGTGCTGTTCTGCTTGTTTTCCCTATATATTGTGCTCATCGTTATCTCTGTTGGCTTTGTCTATTACTAGATAGCTAGTCTGTTTCTTCCATTTACAGAAAGCTCTAAATCTCATAGGTTCATAGGTTCATAGGTGTGTACTAGGCTAATGGCCCTGGAGCATTTACAAGCCTAGCCCATAGGATTACCCTGGCATTGTGCCACCCAACCTTAGTTCCCAGTGCCTTTGTCGAATAGAACCACTGGATTGATCCCTGGGGTGAATTTTCTATTTCCCATCCACTCATCAAGATTTCTCTTGAAGAGGGTCAGTGAGGTGCTCTGTTTGACATATATGGGATGTCTATTCCATAGCATGGGCAGTCTCTGGGTTATGAACCTGTCCCTCCAGCATGTTCTGTTGATTGTGGTAATAAAGTTGAGGTCTCTGGAGTGTGTGGTGTGGAGGGATTGGGATTTCTTTCGATGTAGCATTTCTAACAGAGCTGGGTCAGACATGGCTTTGTAAGTCAAGCAGAAATCGCCTCTAAGTAGGCGATATGAGACAGAGAATATTTGGAGGTTTTTGAGTCTGTCCATATAGGACAAGTGTTTAAGGCCTAGGATCCTCTTAGTGAGGTACTTTTGCAGCCCCTCCAGTTGTTGCAGGTGTCTAGTGAGGTACATTCCAAATGGGGCATTGTACTTGATGACTGGCCTAATGAGGGGAAGAATAGAGGGAGACAATGATCTCTTTCTTCCTGGATGCAAAACCCTTAGTAATGAGCTGTGCCACATAGAAGGACTTTCTGACCACAGTGACAGTGGGGTGGTCAAAAGAGAGGCTGCTGTCAACCTGTGTTCCCAGATCTCTTATAATGCCTTCTGTGTTCAGTGGACTACCATCGATGTGGTAATTCATGGGAACTAGTTTTTTTCCAAAGGGGATTATGACACATTTTTGGCATTGAGCTTAAGGCCATGGTTCTGACATCAGTCGTTGGTCTCATTAGGATGTCAACATCACTTGGGGAGTTAATAATAGCTTCCAACTTGCAATTGTCTACGAACTTTGTCAGCCAGAGTCCCTTTGTGTTGGCCTGGACTTCAGAGAAGTAGATACCAAACAGGAGAGGACCCAGGACTGAACCCTGTGGGACTCCACTCATGACTGGTCGGCGGTCTGACTTGGAGACAGCTACTTTCACACTGTTGGTTCTATCTGTGAGCCAGTTTACAACCCACCTAGTGATATAGGGGTTGATGCCTAGCTTAGTGAGTTTTTCTATGATTCCTGAGTGGGGAATGGTATCAAAGGTCTTGGCCAGATCTCTTTTGTTTTATTTATTTATTTATTGTCAGTCCCAAGAACTGCATAATAGTACCTTTTGGGAAGTCAGCCACCCTGGAGAACTACCGCATTGATAAAACACTCCTAAATTTAGACACACTAGTCAGGAATTTGGGCAATATGGCTTTCAACTAATATGTGCCTAAGGTTGTAAGAAAATCATTGTATGTCACGCAACTTATAAGTAAGGGTATGGCGTCTAGGTCCAGGGAAGTCATTGTGCCACTGTACTCAGCCTTCATCAGACCCATCATGGAGTATAATGTACCTTCAGTGTGCACCTGACCAGGCACATGCAACAACTTGAATGCCCACAGAGGTTCCACACAAAAAGAAAGTACACATTGTCCTGTGCAGACTGCCTCTATCTCTATTTTTGTTTCTTACAGACATACATTGACATACAGTGAGATGCTGAGAGGCGATTTATGCCTGGCATACAAGGCACCTTTGGATCCCACTCTGATGGACCTTTTGCATATCTACAACAACAGCTGCAGAACTAATAGATGTGAGGATTTAACCTTTGCTTGTGAATTAAATAAGAGATGTTGGAGAGACAGGTATGTATCTCAGAGAATCCCCATTCTCTAGAATAGGTTTCCATCCATGTGAAGCACAGCCCTTCACTATTCAAGTGTAACCTGGATTAGTGGAAGGGAAATCAGAAATTCACCCCTGGTCTGACACTAATGTTTCTGATGGACAGATGCAGCTGATAAGTCATGCCTTAACTAACATACACCCCCTTAAAATAAACAAAATAACACATGAGATACATTTGGGTTGCATGGCTAGGCTTTTCACAGCCCCAGTGGTTGTTAGCCTATGATTATGAATTCTGTTTTTTAACCAAGTTCACTAGCTAGAAGTGATCAGTTCCACATGTAACCAGGACTGCTGCAGTAGTGCACATATGACCACATTACAAAGACAGATGCAGTGCAGTTAAAAACACTGAGAAAATAACATGCAGTGGGAATTCATGATAGAAGCAAGTCTGCAGACACTATTTTCACATCATCCGCAGTAATCAATAATGATTCACTGTTTGCATTCTGTTTGAAATAGTTTGTACAGTGCAAATAATATTTACTTATTATTCACTTATTGATTAACCAGCTAGAATGTGGGTTTAGTCCATGGACTTTTCTGAACTATAACCAGGACAAAGCACAAAATTACAATAAGATATTCTTAATAGTCATGTAATAATTATTACTATCAGCTATACATTTACAATCAGATGTCAATCACACACTGGGCAGTGTTAATCGTAGATATTAGTTTTAGGACACAGTTAACAGAAGTCAGTAGGAATGAAACTAAAGTTATTTTGCCATATAAAACAATTGGTATACCACTGAGATCAATATTTATTTATTTTTATTTATTTTACATTTGTTGACCGGGATAGTCCGACTGGATGCATGTCCATTTTCAGCGGAGGCCCGGGGAGAAAAGCTCCACATTGACAGTAAGTTACATTCATATTAAACAGACTACATATCACTTCTTTTGATAATTAGTACATAAGAGGAAAGAAAAACATACAAATATATGCATTAACATTTAGAAAACACCTTATTAATGATAGTCTCAGAGAATGAGCATAGCTTTTTATACCTTAGGTACTCCATTATTGATATAGAGATTGAGGAAGTGAGGGGTTAGCCTGGTTTAGAGCATTGGCAGAGCCATTGGGTTTTAAAATGGTAGAATAGACTTTTCTTGAATTTGTTTTGGGAGGTGGCATTGGTGAGTCGAGGAGGAAGGGAGTTCCATATTTTACCAATGGCATTGGCAAACAGAGAGTCACCCCCTGAATTACAGGATTTGACCGTTTGTACAAGTAACCTGTTTGATGAGCGCAGACTATTTAGATTTGTGTAGGTGGTGATTAACTTACTTAGTGCAGGAATGGTGTCAGGTTGATTGAGAATTTTAAATGCTACTGTTAGTTGGTTCTGCTGGAGTAGGTTTGGTAGCTCTATCCAACCAAGGTTATGTAGGTTAATACAGTGATGGGTTTTATAGGGCATGCCTGTAGCAAATCTAGCAATATGATTATAACAACATGTGAGTTTATTTAGGTCTGATTTGTTAAGGTTAGTGAGTATGGGGGAGGCATATAAGAGGGTAGAGAGAAGATGTGAGCGGGCAATGGCCACTTTTGCCATGGGAGTCAGAAAGGATTTTATTCTATATAGGGACCCCAGTTTCTTATTAACTGTTTTAATAGTTTGGTTGATGTGCAAATCAAATCTAAGTTTATTGTCAATGGTAACGCCTAGTAGCTTGGTATTGGAGTCAGGGGAGATAATAGTCCCATTTTTGGATTGTACAGAAAAGGGTATAGGGGTTGGTTTATGGATAGGATGGAAGAGTAGCAGCTTGGTTTTCTTTGGATTGAGGATCAAATGGCGACCTGACAACCAATCTTCTACTGCAGTGAAACAGTCTTGGGTTTTGGATAGTAGATTAACTGGTGATTTGTCTGAGCAAATTAATGTCGAGTCGTCTGCATATTGAATACAAGAGGTCTCAGGGATAATTTTGTAGAGATCATTAATGAAAATAGAAAAGAGAAGTGGTCCCAGTATGGAACCTTGGGGGACCCCTATGGAATTAGGTAAGAGGGTGGAGAGCTTGTTATGCCAGAGTACAGCTTGTTGCCTATCACAGAGATAGGCATGAAACCAATCCAGTGTTTTGTTATCTAGGTAGAAAGTTTTTAGAGTGTTATGAAGTAGTTGGTGGTTGACCATATCGAAGGCCTTTGATAGATCCAAAAAGAGTGCTGATGATATTTTTTTTGTCATTCCTGTTATGGTTGATAGTGTCTGTGAAAGAGAGGAGAGCGGTGGTGGTACTATGTTTGGGCCTGAAACCATGTTGTGAACTAGTTAGAAGATTGCTCTGGGTTAGGTAGTGTACAAGTTGTTTGTGTATACATTTTTCCATGATTTTAGCAAGTGGTGACAATATGGCTATTGGTCTATAATTTGACAGGTCAGTGGATGTGCTACCTTTGTGGAGAGGGATTACATAGGAGATTTTCCATATAGAGGGGATAGTGGATTCTGTTATGGTACGATTAATTAAGATAGAGATGGGGTAGGCTATAATCTCTGCAGCTTTTTGTAAATATTCAGCTGGAAGAAGGTCTGCAGAGAGGGTAGTTGGCTTTAATTTCTTCAGTAAGGATCGAATAAAGGAAGTGGGAACTGGTTGTAGGTTGAAGGAGGGCATAGTCTTCGGGATGGAACCTATTGTAGGGGAGTTGGTGGCAGGTTGTTGGTCAGCTAAGGATTTGATAACATTGATAAAGAAAGTGATAAAGGTATTGGCCACTTCTTCTGGGTTTTTATCACATAGATCCACCGGAGTAGGAGTGGAGGACTTGCCTGGATGGAGAAGATTATTTAGACCCACCCAAAACTTTTGAGGATTGTGTTGGTGTTTATGTTATAGTTGATAGTAATAGTTTTTTTTGTCAAGTGAAATGGATTTTTTTGTCTCATTTCTTAGTTGTTGGAAGTTGATGCGGTCTAGGGGTGCTTTGGTAGCACGCCATTTATCCCAGGCTTTATTTCTAAGTTTAATTTTGGATGTAGAGTCTTTTGTTAGCCAGGGTGCTATTTGGTTTTTGATTTTGATTAAACGTTTGGGGGCATGAGAATCGAGTATATTTAGAAACGTGGAGTTAAAGTTTGTTACTGCCTCTTCTAGGGGGAGGTACTTAAGAATTGACCAGTTACAGGACTGCAGCTCAAATTGGAATTTAGCGAGGTCAAAATGTTTGGTGTTCCTGACTGACCTGTACACGGGCAATTTGCAGCTCCCTGCTTTGCTTTTCCCTATATAAGTGATGAGGTGATCACTAAGATCATTTGGAAGGGTCCCAGACATGTACGTATGGGGTTGATTGTTTATGAGTATCCAGTCTAGGATACTTTCTTTTTGTTTGGTGTTCCCAATTCTGGTGGGGGAGGTTATAATCTGTGAGAAACCATGGAGATTTATGTGGGTGGGGTTTGACTCTGAGGAACATTGATTCCAGTCAATAAGATACCCCAATTACATTAACTGGTGTCTTGTTCAATTTATGCTTTAATTGCATTCACTGGTGCATTGTTCACTTTATGCTTCAGTTACATACACTGATGTATTGTTCCAGTTATACTTCAGTTATATTTACTGGTGTATTATTCTCTTTAGTTATATTCAACATATCACTACTGTCACTATGTCAATTAAATACTGGGCCACTCTTTCTTTCAGATATCAGGAGGGAATCAACTACGGGAAATGAAGTAAGTGTTAATAAGCACAATCAGTCATTACCATCCGTATCATTAGATACGTGTTCACTCATCTTGGTTTTAAACAGAAAGAGGTTTCACTCATTTCTTTTTGATGCAGTTGGTTCCATGTACCAAGATTATTTTACTAAAACAAAGGTAAGTTTTTAATCTGGATGGATTCTGATTATGGCTTTTCAAGGTCTACCTCATTATTATTTTATTTATTTATTTTGCAGTCTGTTAATCAGTGGGAAGTAAAACTCAAGTTAAAAGTTTAACAGTTAGAGAAGCTAGAATTGTGGCACATATTACAATCAGAAGCCAAGTGACTCCACACAGAAATTCTTGGTGTTCTTATGGACTAAAAAGAGAGATGAACCTATACATTCTGATGGTCTGTGCAGTTTGTAGTATATTGCCATTTTGAGAGGAGCTCAGGGTGACATTGATAGGGTATGCTGTATCTTTGGAATTAATATTAGGAACTTTTGTCAATATGAAATAAAGAAATTTTGAAAGCTTATTGCATACCTTAAATTATTTTAGAGGTTTGTCACCACCTATTTCTGCATGAAACTTCAAGCCAAATGAAAGGTCTAGCCTCATCTTATACTTTTTTGGATGGGAGAGACATAATGGGGGGTGGGTTTGGCATAACAGCTAAGGTCTTCACCTCACAAACACAAGGTACAGACTTTGATTCTAACCTTGGTTAACTGACAAGGCTTAAAATGTCCCTTAAGGGCAGTTAGTCTAGCACTCACCTATGAACCTATAAAGAAGATTCATGGTATGGATACAGCTAACAAAAGCCAATTTCTCAGGACAGTGAATGCAAGGGAAGAACCTTAGTCTGTTAAGTTATCAGAGGTCACAAAGTGAAATTCAACATAGACATTGGGCTAATGCGACTTTTATCCCCCATCATATTTATAAGGATATTGAAAGGCAGAAGAGTCCATGTATTCTCAATAAAACTAAAAAAAGCCTCTCTTTGGTCCTGGGAGTATATCGTTTTCTGTTCTTGAGATGACAAGAGAGCTATTTATCAAGGATGAATTTACAGTTAAGGAAGATATTTATATGGTCAACAGCCAACAATTTACATTACTGCATATGCTAGCTGTAACAAACTTAAATCTAATATTTAGACTGGACAACAGAGATGACAAAACAGTGAAGTCAATACCCACATCTGTGTATGGGTTTAGGAACAGTGCAGCAGCCATACACCATTAAACTCAAAACCAGGGTGAAAACTTAGTAATCATAACACCTAAACCACCTACTATGCCATTACAGGGGAAAGTCTGTAAGAACCTTACCTGTACGGAAAGTATAGGAGTCATAACTAAAGTGGAATAACCAACAGACTGGTGGTCAGGCATGTTACCAATATTCAAGAGGAATGGGGCTGTGTAAATCTCTGTTGACCTAAGGAGACATAATGAAGTTGTGTGAGAGAAAAATAAACTCTGACATCTGTTCTGCAAATACTAGAAACGCTAGTGGGTGCACAAATGTTCAACAAGCTTGAAGCCAGTATGGGCTTTTGACAAACTTCTGTATTAAAAATGAGCCAAACTCACCACTTTTTATTACCTCAGTTGATCATCACTTCTTTAGTAGACTAGCAGCATTTGGGATTGCATCAAGTCTGAGACACTTCCAAAACTGGATGTCAGACATCTTGCATTGGTGTCCTTGTACAGTTTGCCATATGGATGATGTCATCATCTGGGGCAGAACACAGTCAGAGTATGAATGCAGGTTATAAATGGTATGAAGCAGGACCAGTATGCAGCAGTATGCAGGCATCATATTGAACATGGAGAAGAGTGAGCTGAGAAAAAGTGAAGTAAAATATTTGTATCACTGCAATGATACTGGTTTATAATCTCACCAAGTAATATGTGACATTCAGTGACTATCATTTCATGATAGTCATCAGTGACCACTAAATAATATGACAGGGGTGTCTGACCTTTACAGCACAAAGAAATGTGTACTACTGTCTCATATTATTACCAATACCTGTCACTCTGAAATAAACCTTATACTGAATAACTGCAGATCAGAGTTATAATCACTGTCTTCCAACGACTTTGCTCACCTTACTCTCAGCCCAGTGCTTTTCAGTGCTACCTTATCAAGTGTAATAGAAATTTGTCCAAGATAACGTCTCTCACTCTCTCACTCTTACACACACACACACACACACACACACACACACACACACACACACACACACACACACACACACACAAAGACTATCTCGAAGGAGGTGCTAATGATGCCTTTCTAGTGCCAGTACTCCTTGTCATGTATTTACAGTAACATCCTGCCACTATCTAGTCCAGATAATTACAACAACAGCAGTATAATTAATCCTGACTTGTAAAATAAGACAAATGTAATATTCACATGTGGCAGCTATAGATAGAAATGTTATTATCTGAAAGTCTGAGTCCACCAGCTAATAGTATACCAGGTTTAGTGATTACTCTTGTATACTAGCAAATAAACCACCATTCACAAGCTTTTGAAATTGAATAATAGAATTCTTTACTTTGAGTATATGAAAAATAAGAAATGCAGTTTTTAGAAATCTAAATAAATACTTGTATTAGAAAACAAATGAACAACACATTCAAACAGACAATAACAATTATTTTGATCCTGAACTACCATTGTCTGATAGCTTACTGCATTCTTTCTACTTTCAAAAGACCGTATTAGCTTGTAGTATGATCCAGTGGAATGAGAGATATGTGTATGTGTGTCTAAGCCTCTTCTCTTTGATCTGGCAGTTATTGTTTGCCTGTGGGGAACCTAGACGAGGAAAGGATAGGCTACTCCGCAGGACTTGTAGTTAGTCCACTCCTTATCACTCAGTTATCACTGCTAGAGGAATAGGTTGTCCATAAGTACTTCCTGGGCAGGACTGAATGGGCTCTAGCACTCTCAGTTAACTCAGGGGATGCCCATCTCATATGTCCTGGGAAGAAGGGGCCAAATGGTTGAAAGTACTGGAGACATCAGGCGGGGTCTTGTGAAACTGGGAAGAGAGGTGGTTTGAACAGAGGAGGGATATAAAAAAGAGAACAGCTGATTCCTGCACAGCCTTTTTATAGTCTTTATGTTTTACATGCCTCAAGATTTACTAATACAACAACTACAGAGTTCACTCAACTTTCACATTTTTAAGTACACACAGTATAGCTTAATACAGCTTCCCTGCATTTCTTGCCTTTGCAACAAGTTTTACTAAAAGACAATTTCAGGTTTCACTCAGCCTGTTATAGACATATCCTGTCTGACAATGGGGTGAAACCTGATCCAAATAAAAATAGTGGTCCCGGGACAGTGTCCAGCAGAATGTGTTCAGTCAGTTAAAACAGGGACTTTGATCTACTCTAGGGTTGACTTTGAATGATTCAAGCTAAAGAAATGAAATAATCTGTAGATGCATCTTCATATAGACTGGCCATAGCCCTTTAGAATGGGGAGGAATGGATGCCTCTGCTGCATAAGCAGCCAGGTCATTGACAGAGATGGATTACCAATCTGCACAGATATAAAATAAAACTTTGGGTCTGACCCGGGAATGTGAAAGGTTCAGAGACTTCCTCATATATCAATATTTAAAAGTAGAGATTGATCACTTGCCTCTATAATGTATTTGCTGGACACCCGAGCTATAGTCAAACTTCTACACAGGATCTAGAGATTCTCTCTCAGAATATGTTCCCAGCAAGACCTTGCTGGCAGGAGATACCTCATCTCTTACTCCAGAGACTTAAAATTAGAAGATGAGAACATCAGACACATATCTAATGGGAGATACCAATATCTATGTAGGCACTGTGATGAATAATCTCTCAGTAGGTCCAGCTTACTCAGATTAACTTAGAAAGCAATCTGCCAGAATGGATAGCCAGACCACAATAGAATGGATAAAGCTGTGAACAGTTTTGGTCAGAATGGGCATCCCTCACAGTCTGCAATGATTGGAGTTATCTTTAGCTTTCCACAGGGCTGGCCTTAGGTGAGCTGGTGCCCTAGGCAAAAAGGGTCCATACCCCCCCCACCCCCACACACAGCTGACCAACCCATCCTGGTTTATTCATTCAACATGAACTTTGACAACTGTGGAGGAAACAACTGTATTAAGCCATGAGGGGTCTAGATGCTCTGAGCTGCATTTTCCAGTTTTTTAAACACCCTTTTCATCCAATTATTGTCTAAACAAAAGCCAATATCAAAGAAAAAATGTAGTGTTACTCTTCAACTTTGTTTTTCCTGCATCCTTTTAGCACACCCCAAGTAACCATAACTACAGTGCAATGACTGCACTGGAAATAACTGTATTAAGCGAGGGGGTTGGAGGCCACTAGGCTCCCAGAAGTCATGGAAGCTCCAGATGCTCTAAGGTGCATTTTACAGTTTTTTTAAACAACACTTTTCATCCAGTGATGGCTTGAACAAAAACCATGATCAAGGAAAGAAATTTGATCTCTCTCTTCAGCTTTGTTTTTTCATGCTTCCTTTTAGCATATTGTAACATTTTTTTTCAGCACATTATATCTGACCAAGACTAAATGGTAATAACTGTGGAGTAAATAACTATATGAAGTCAGGGGCAGCCCGCAGAAGTCATAGGGATTCAAAACCAATACACAATTGTGTGCAGAGCTCATTGTAAATGGACCAACCTATACTGAGCCAGAAGATAAAGCAAACCTCCTGGCTGATAAATTCAGCTCCAACTTTACTCCTCTCTCCCCCCTCAATCCTCCCTCAGGAAATATCATCAAATATAACTCCCCACTACTATCACTAGGGAACAGATCCTTAATGCTCTTTCTAAGACCAAGAACACTGCATCAATGGGCCCAGACAATATCCCAGGATGCCTTCTAAATAGAATGAAACATGATCTATCAGGGCCTCTAGAATTACTATTTAACTGTAGCCTCCAAACAGGCTTCATGTCTCATGAATGGAGAAAGGCAACAGTCATTCCTCTGCACAAAGGTGGGCCATCTGCAGACCCTGGAAACTACAGACCCATAAGTCTCACTAGTCTTATATATAAAGCCATGGAAAAAATTATCATGGAGATGATCAACAGAAATATAGTAAACTTCCAGACACTGGACCCAACCCAGTTTGGTTTCGTCAAGGACAGATCATGCCTACTCAACCTGATGGACTTCTTTGAGAAGGTCACTAAAGCAATGGATAAGGGCAAAATCGTTCACACTGCCTACCTTGACCTGGCCAAGGCATATGACACAATACCCCACTCAGGCATTGTTGACAAACTCAAGAAGTTAGGTACAAACCTGTATGTCACCCAGTGGCTAGCCAACTGGCTCACAGACAGGACCCAGGAAGTTAGAACTGGGGAGTCCACCTCTACAAGGAGGACAGTCACAAGTGGAGTCCCTGAGGATTAGTCCTTGAACCGCTCCTTTTTGGCATTTATTTCTCAAAAGTCAAAGCCAGTGTCAGTGTTCTCTGGCTGACTAAATTTGCAGATGATTGCAAATTAGGAGCTGTCATTGAATCTCATACTGACACAAATGTACTCCAGGAGGGGCTGACACAGACAAACAACTGATGTCAGATACATGGATTAAGACTAAATGCCAACAAATGCATAATAGTATCCTTTGGGAAGTCATCCATCCCTGGTAAGTATCATATTGACAACACACCCCTTAGAGTTGACCCAGTAGTCAGGGATTTGGGGAGACACATTCATAGTAATCTAGCCTTTGATCATCACATGCTTATAGTGGTGAGGATATCATTCTATGTTGTGCAACTTATAAACAAAGGTATGGCACCTAAGTCCAAGGAAGTCATTGTTCCACTGTATTCAGCATTCATCAGACCTGTCATTGTGTACAAATTGTGTACAATGCCCCCTTTGGTATGTACCTAACCAAGGAATCTATATTAGGACATCAAAATGTCAAAAGAGCGAATGCTCTTACATTGACACGGAATACCCGAAACTACTAATGGCCAGAACAGCGATTTTTTTTTTCCCCAGGGGAAAAAAATTGCTGGGCCAAAAAAAAAAAAATGACAGACAAAATAAAGTGGGGGATTTTGCCTCCCCCACATCCCCTACTTAAATATACCAACTCCAAGATCACACTACAGTGGAGGAAATGACAAAGTTCTGACAATGTCCCAGCGATTATTTTCCCTGGGAAAAAATTGCTGTTCTGGCCATTCAAAATTTAGTAGTTTTGGATATTCCATGTTGATGTAAGACCGTTCGCTCTTTTGACATTTCAACATCCTAAAATAGACCCTAACCAGGCATATGCAACAACTGGAACATCCACAGAGGTTCCTCACTAAAAGAATAAAGGGCATAAGTAATATGTTCTATGCTGACCACCTCAAGGCCCTATCGCTGTATTCTGTCTCTTACAGGCTTTTGAGGGGAGATCTATGTCTGGCATACAGGGCATTGTTAGACCCCTCTCTGATTCATAGGTTCAGAGATTAGTACTAAGCTAACTGCCCTTACGAGCCATTTTAAGCCTAGCCAATTATCCCTTGTGAGACTCAAACCCTGCACCTTGTGTTTGTAAGGCAAACACCTTAACCACTAGGTCACCCTCCCAACTGATGGACCTCCTGCATATCCATGAAACAAACAGTACCAGAATTACCTGTTCTAAAGACATAAATCATGCCTGTGATATAAATAGGACCTGCTGGAGAGATAGGTATGTATCCCAGAGACTACCCCGTCTATGGAACAGGGTCCCCATCCATGTGAAGCAGAGTTCTTCCCTAACCCAATTCAAGTGCAACTTGGACAATTGGATGGGAAACCAGAAATTCATCCCTGGTTTGGCACCTATGTCTCTAATGCAAACAGGTAGCCTGTAAATGGTTCATCTCCCAGGCCCATGCTTACACTTATAAAGGGTATCAGAACTTGTCAGAGATTCGGGATGCATGGCTAGGCTTAAAAAGGCCCTTGTGGTTATTAGCCTAGTAAACACCTATGAACCTATGAACCTATGAAGAAGCTGTGAGGTACATTTTACAGTTTTTTAAACAACCTTTTTCATCCAGTGATGGCTTGAACAAAAATCATGACGAGGGAAGAAATTTAGATTTAATCTTCAGATTTGTTTTTTTCTTGCTTCCTTTCAGCACATTCTAACTGAACAAAACTACCCTTGTAATAACTAAAGTAAACCCGAACTCTGGAGATGCTATTCACGCAAAAGTCATGGGTTTATAGATTTTCTAAGGTGCATCTTAAAGCTTTTTTTCTGATTTTTTTATCCAATGATAGCTTTAATAAAAATCATGAGTATGGACAGTTACCAAAAAGAACTAATGAGCTGCTGTCAAACTGTTTAGCCCCTCCAGGTGATTTTTTTTTACTCTAAGCAATGAAGGCACCAGTAACAGTTATTCTTTTGATGCTTATGAACTATTTAAAGATCTAGAAAAAGATCTCATAAAACTAAAGCATCTACAGTGGGATGTTGCTTATTTTGATAACTGTTTGCATGTCAAGAGGGTTCCAAAGGGCCTCAGAATTACAAAAATGCCAAATGGGAATGATTTACCCAAAGACTTTATTGACAGATGGGTCGAATTAAACCAAAAGGTGGGGCTACAATATGTTGAAATGCTGTCCGAGTTCAACAAACTAAAAATTGAACAATTGAATAATAAAATAAATTCTAGTTTCTTTTCTTTTAAAGATCAGTTGACTGCTTCTTTTCTTTTAAAGATCAGTTGACTGCTGACAAGTTTGTTGCCAAATGTAGTCTTATTCAAGACAAATTAGCAAAAGAAAATGACCTTTTGTCCAAACGGAAAATTAAAAAGTTTCAGCGTGACCTTAAAGAATATGAGGAAGGGAACGCTTATATTAGAGTAACAACAGGGTGCACTGACATAGCGGCTGATGCAACACGCCTGAGAATCGAAAATGAGGCAGCACTGACTGCAAGTGGAGACGAGGAAGGGCCAAGACGCTCGGAATGTCTAGCACAGCGTGGGCAACAAAATGAAGTGGTGATTTCCAATGCACAAGCTTGTCCTATGCCTTCACAAGATTTTCTGCAGGGACAGTAGGCACAGAAGGTGCAGGTTTATCAGAAAGGGCCGAATGGCCAAAGGACTTGGGCAGAAGTAACATCATCAACCACAGGGAATTACAACAATCAGTCCAAGAAGAAGGTGTGGAAGAAATGGAAGAAATAACTGTTTTTTCAGGTACTTTTGATCCGAGCAGTTACTTAATTGTCAATTTATCATCCAAACTTTTGTATGCCAAGACTTGTGACATTCTGAGTAGGGGTTGGAATTTTTTTCCATCTACTAGAGCGAATAAGTGTGATGTGCTGAATGAGCTGAGAGATTTTGTCAGGAAACTGTATTTCAAAGTTTTGTTTAAAAATAGTAACAACAATGTAAGTAAAGAGTTCAGTAGACCAAGTACTTTTAATCCTCCTTTGAGAAAAGAATTGGAAATGTTTCTTAGTATGACTGAGCTTGAAATTATTGAATTGTTGAACAACAAAAGTATTTTCAAATATCATGATATGTCTGCAAACAAGCGCAAGCTGTTTTTTGATTTAGTTAATGATGACAAAATTCTTGTTAGCAAAGCAGATAAAGGAAATGCTTTGGTAGTACTAGATAGAGATTATGATATGAAAATGTATCACATGTTGGCTGATGATGAATTCTATGAAAAAATTTGTTTTTCTGCTGTTAAAAAAATCATATTGTTTTATTGATTCCTTAATTGAGTAATGGTTTTATACAGGAAGGATCACAGAGGATACTAAGAAATATATTTCAAATGCAGCTCCCAAATTTAGTAGAATTTTTGGCTTGGCTAAAATACATAAAGATCTGGAAGACCCTATGTTCAGGCCTATAGAAACAAGTGAAGGGAACAAAACTGAAGCCATTTCTATTTTTGTAGACAAACATTTACAAAAGGTAGCGGTCAGAGGTAGTGCTTATATTAAGGACACCTTTGAGTTTATTGGACACATCAAAAAAGTGAATGTTATTGAGTCAGACATTTTAGTCACTTTAGATGTGAAGTCATTATATACAGTTATTCCCAATGAAGAAGGAATGGAAACAGTGAGATTAGAGCTTTTAAGTTCAGGTTTGTTTTCCAATAATACTACTAGTTTACTTATGGAAATGTTAGATGTTATTTTGAGCTACAACTACTTCAAGTTTAAAGATGATTTTTTCCATAAAAAAAAATGGAGTAGCAATGGGTGCAGCGATGGCACCCAGTTATGCCAACATTTTCTTGAATGGTTGGGAGAAAAGACATATTTTGATTGATACATTCAAAAACAATATACTTTGTTACAAATGCTTTATAGATGATTTGTTTATTGTTGGGGGGGGGGTTGGAGTCCCTTGAATCTTTCTTGCTGTATATAAACAGGGTTTGTACGTACTTGAAATTTACTTCAGTTTTGAATGACAAAAGTATTTCATATTTGGATGTAGTAGTGTATAAATAAAATGGCAAGTTAGCTACTAAAATTAACAAAAAGAATGTGCAAAACAATGTATATTTACACTTTTCAAGCATGCATCCCAGATATATGAAAGAAAATATTGTTAAGGGTCAACTGATGAGGGCACATCAACTTACTTTAGATGATGCTGATTTTATTAAAGAGAGCAAAGCTATATGTAACAAGTTTGTAGCTAGAGGCTATTCAAATGAATTAGTGAGAAGTAAATTTAGTGAAGTCAAAAGAACTAGAGAAAATTTAGAAGTTTTTTCTAAGAAAAATATCAGCAATGACTTTGGAACTGCTATGCAAATATCGAATAGTGTAGATTCGGAAGCCATCAAACAAATTATCAGAACAAATTGGAAAATTTTGAAGCGCAGTGAAGAAGTACTAGAAGCAGTTGGTAATGGTCCACGCTTTCTGTACAAAAAGGGAAAGAGTTTTAAAAACTTTTTCCAAAGCAGTTTGAATCCCAGGTCTTTTAGTACAAGAGGCAGGATGGAAAAATGTTTGGCATGCAATTTCTGTGATTTAATTTATGAAGGAGTCAGTGAAATTGTTATTAATGATGTAAAACTATATGTCAACAAGGTTTACACATGCAAATCAAAGTTTGTTGTTTATCTAATTGCATGTCAGTCTTGCAATGCATTCTATGTTGACCGTACTAGTAGGGAGCTGTTCAAAAGAATGTATGAACACAAAAGAGCTGTGGAAACTGGCAATGAAGCTAATGCTTTAGGTAAACATTACAAAATGGGGGGTTGTAAAATCAATTTATAAATTTTTGGTTTTAGGAAATATTGCTGACTATGAGATCAAGTTGAATGCTGAGGAGGAGTTGGGATGGTTGGAATATACATGGCAGGTTAAGTTAAATACCTGCTATCCCCCTGGGCTAAACAACAGAGAAGATTTTGTAGCCTATTTGAGAAAGAAAGGGTTAAGACATTAATTGGGAATGTCATGTGATGATATATTTTAGTATTTAATGAATGAAGTGAGAGGTTTTAATTCACTTGTGTATGAAAAGACGAAAGCGCTTACTGGATTTTTACTGAATTTCTGCATTAAAGCACAGTTTGGTTTATCACTGGGTTTATTATTTATATATATATATATATATATATATATATATATATATATATATTTTTGTTTTTATTTTGGGGGGGGGTTTGTTTTGTTTCAAGGAAGAAATAAGTTCTAAGTTTTAATGCTCAAAGCTGACCAAACACCAGTTCACAATAAAGAAAGAAGACAAGTGCTTGTGAGGATACATATATCATATTTGGGAATAGTACCATCTCAATACTTTTACCTCAAAATAGGTAGCCATTTTCTGTGCATTCCACATGGGATTAAGTTGAGATTAAAATTTAAGGCAGAAATGTCCAGTGATATTTCAAGCTGCTGCTGTCATATTTACATATAGCATGCCTCCCCACCCCAAAAGACACTCATCTCCTGTGCACCCTTCTGATGCCAAACTTAGCCTAAACTGAACAGAACAGAACATATTTGCTGTTAACATATATAAGCAGCATGCTTACTTTTTCTAAATGATAGCTACCTGTATATGCCTCAGATGCTTGATTATAACGAAAATGAAAAAGATTACAATAATGTTTTCAACTTGCTACTTATGGAGACAATACAGTGCTCGTATACAAGCAGTGGTGACCCTCTCTGACACCCTTTGAGGTTTGTGAGGTACATTAAAGAAAATGACCACACCAACCCAACACATGATATAGTGGTCTCTGAGTTTGTGTGGAATGTTAAAGAAATAATGAGATGATCCCCAGCCCCCCACAAAATTACAGCCATCTTCCATGTACACCCGTGTGAGGGATGGTTTTAGACTAGATGAGACTTAAGACAAAGGCAATTAATAAGCCCATGTCAAAATCCACTTACACAGCCTTGGTGTACGGGATGCACCATAGCTCGGACATTATGAAGGTCTGGGTATTCTGTAGTGCATTCATCCCCCCGCTTTTTTTTGGAGAGATATCTATTAAACTGAACAAGTGAAAACAGGGTCAGTTACTTTCATCCAGGCTACCTTCACCAAGCTACCAAGTAGTCATAGCCATGTCTATGTTGCATTCAGAGGATGACCATATAAAACATTTCACATTTGTTCCAAACAAACAATTGCCACACATTAAGATATTGCAGGTTGCTTCATATAATTGCATTAGTCCACTAAATCCTTAATAAACAAACCAAACAGCAGCAAAAAGCTAGTCATTTTCCTCCACATAAAACAACAACAATGAAGTAGTCCTTTTTACTTCTCACAAATCAGTGATGTAGTCCTTTTTACTTCTCACAAATCAATGACGTAGTCCTTCTTACTTATCACAAATCAATGAATTAGTCCTTCTTCTTTCTCACAAATCAATGACGTAGTCCTTCTTACTTCTCACAAATCAATGAAGTAGTCCTTCTTACTTCTCACAAATCAATGGCGTAGTCCTTACTTCTCATAAATCAATGAAGTAGTCCTTCTTACTTCTCACAAATCAATGACGTAGTCCTTACTTCTCACAAATCAATGAAGTAGTCCTTCTTTCTTCTCATAAATCAAGGAAGTAGTCCTTCTTGCTTCTCACAAATCAATGAAGTAGTCCTTCTTACTTCTCATAAATCAACGATGTAGTCCTTCTTACTTCTCACAAATCAATGACGTAGTCCTTCTTACTTCTCACAAATCAATGAAGTAGTCCTTCTTACTTCTCACAAATCAATGTAGTCCTTCTTACTTCTCACAAATCAATGAAGTAGTCCTTCTTACTACTCACAAATCAATGAAGTAGTACTTCTTACTTCTCACAAATCAATGACATAGTCCTTACTTCTCACAAATCAATGAGGTAGCCCTTCTTACTTCTCACAAATCAATGAAGTGGTCCTTCTTACTTCTCACAAATCAATGATGTAGTCCTTCTTACTTCTCACAAATCAATGACGTAGTCCTTCTTACTTCTCACAAATCAATGATGTAGTCCTTCTTACTTCTGACAAATCAATGAAGTAGTCCTTCTTATTTCTCACAAATTAATGACGTAGTCCTTCTTACTTCTCACAAATCAGTGAAGTAGTCCTCCTTACTTCTCACAAATCAGTGATGTAGTCCTTCTTACTTCTCACAAATCAATGAAGTAGTCCTTTTTGCTTCTCAAAAATCAATGAAGTAGTCCTTCTTGTTTCTCACAAATCAATGATGTAGTCCTTACTTCTGACAAATCAATGACATAGACCTTCTTACTTCTGACAAATCAATGATGTAGTAATTTTTACTTCTAACAAATCAATGACGTAGTCCTTACTTCTCACAAATTAATGAAGTAGTCCTTACTTCTCACAAATCAATGACGTAGTCCTCCTTACTTCTCACAAATCATTGAAGTAGTCCTTCTTACTTCTCATAAATCAATGAAGTACTCCTTCTTGCTTCTCACAAATCAATGAAGTAGCCCTTCTTACTTCTCACAAATCAATGATGTAGTCCTTCTTACTTCTCACAAATCAATGATGCAGTCCTTCTTACTTCTCACAAATCAATGAAGTAGCCCTTCTTTCTTCTCACAAATCAAGGAAGTAGTTCTTCTTGCTTCTCACAAATCAATGAAGTAGTCCTTCTTACTTCTCATAAATCAACGACGTTGTCCTTCTTACTTCTCAAAAATCAATGAAGTAGTCCTTCTTACTTCTCACCAATCAATGATGTAGTCCTTCTACTTCTCACAAATCAATGTAGTCCTTCTTCTCACAAATCAATGACATAGTACTTCTTACTTCTCACAAATCAATTAACAAGTCCTTCTTACTTCTCACAAATCAATGAAGTAGTCCTTCTTACATCTCACAAATCAATGAAGTAGTCCTTCTTACTACTCACAAATCAATGAAGTAGTCCTTCTTATTTCTCACAAATCAATGATGTAGTCCTTCTTACTTCTCACAAATCAATGAGGTAGTCCTTCTTACTTCTCACAAATCAATGACATAGTCCTTCTTACTTCTCAAAAATCAATGAAGTAGTCCTTCTTACTTCTCACAAATCAATGACGTAGTCCTTCTTACTTCTCACAAATCAATGAAGTAGTCCTTCTTACTTCTCACAAATCAAGGAAGTAGTCCTTCTTACTTCTCACAAATCAATGAATTAGTCCTTCATACTTCTCACAAATCAATGAAGTAGTCCTTCTTACTACTCATAAATCAATGAAGTAGTCCTTCTTCTCACAAATTAATGATGTAGTCCTTCTTACTTCTCACAAATCAATGAAGTAGTCCTTCTTCCTTCTCACAAATCAAAGAAGTAGTCCTTCTTATTTCTCACAAATCAAGGAAGTAGTCCTTCTTACTTCTCACAAATCAATGAAGTAGTCCTTCTTACTACCCACAAATCAATAAAGTAGTCCTTCTTACTTCTCACAAATCAATGACATAGTCCTTCTTACTTCTCACAAATCAATGACATAGTCCTTACTTCTCACAAATCAATGAGGTAGCCCTTCTTACTTCTCACAAATCAATGAAGTAGTCCTTCTTACTTCTCACAAATCAATGACGTAATCCTTACTTCTCACAAATCAGTAAAGTAGTCCTTCTTACTTCTCACAAATCAATGATGTAGTCCTTCTTACTTCTCACAAATCAATGACATAGTCCTTCGTACTTCTCACAAATCAATGACATAGTCCTTCTTACTTCTCACAAATCAATGATGTAGTCCTTACTTCTCACAAATCAATGAGGTAGTCCTTCTTACTTCTCACAAATCAATAAAGTAGTCCTTCTTACTTCTCACAAATCACTGATGTAGTCTTTCTTACTTCTCACAAATCAGTGACGTAGTCCTTACTTCTCACAAATCAATGACGTAGTCCTTACTTCTCATAAATTAATGAAGTAGCCCTTCTTACTTCTCACAAATCAATGACGTAGTCCTTCTTACTTCTCACACATCAATGACGTAGTCCTTACTTCTCACAAATCAATGACGTAGTCCTTCTTACTTCTCACAAATCAATGAAGTAGTCCTTCTTACTTCTCACAAATCAGTGACGTAGTCCTTCTTACTTCTCACAAATCAATGAAGTAGTCCTTCTTGCTTCTCAAAAATCAATGAAGTAGTCCTTCTTATTTCTCACAAATCAATGATGTAGTCCTTACTTCTGACAAATAAATGACATAGTCCTTCTTACTTCTGACAAATCAATGATGTAGTCCTTTTTACTTCTAACAAATTAATGACGTAGTCGTTCTTACTTCTCACAAATCAAAGAAGTAGTCCTTACTTCTCACAAATCAATGACGTAGTCCTTACTTCTCACAAATTAATGTAGTCCTTACTGCTCACAAATCAATGACGTAGTCCTCCTTACTTCTCACAAATCAATGAAGTAGTCCTTCTTACTTCTCACAAATCAATGAAGTACTCCTTCTTGCTTCTCACAAATCAATGAAGTAGTCCTTCTTACTTCTCATAAATCAACGACATAGTCCTTTTTACTTTTCACAAATCAATGAAGTAGTCCTTCTTACTTCTCACAAATCAATGACTTAGTCTTTCTTACTACTCACAAATCAATGAAGTAGTCCTTCTTACTTCTCAGAAATCAATGACGTAGTCCTTCTTACTTCTCACAAATCAATGAAGTAGTCCTTCTTACTTCTCACAAATCAATGACGTAGTCCTACTTACTACTCACAAATCAATGAAGTAGTCCTTCATACTTCAAACAAATCAATGATGTAGTCTTTCTTACTTCTCACAAATCAATGAAGTAGTCCTTCTTACTTCTCAGAAATCAAGTGACATAGTCCTTCTTACTTCTCACAAATCAATGATGTAGTCCTGCTTTCTTCTCACAAATCAATGAAGTAGTCCATCTTGCTTCTCACAAATCAATGAAGTAGTCCTTCTTACTTCTCATAAATCAATGACATAATCCTTACTTATCACAAATCAATAAAGTAGTCCTTCTTACTTCTCACAAATCAATGAAGTAGTCCTTCTTACTTCTCACAAATCAATGACATAATCCTTACTTATCACAAATCAATAAAGTCGTCCTTCTTACTTCTCACAAATCAGTGAAGTAGTCCTTCTTACTTCTCACAAATCAATGACGTAATCCTTCTTACTTCTCACAAATCAATGACGTAGTCCTTCTTACTTCTCACAAATCAATGACGTAGCCCTTCTTACTTCTCACAAATCAATGATGTAGTCCTTACTTCTCAGAAATCAATGAGGTAGTCTTTCTTACTTCTCACAAATCAATGAAGTAGTCCTTCTTACTTCTCACAAATCACTGATGTAGTCCTTCTTACTTCTCACAAATCAATGACGTAGTCCTTACTTCTCACAAATCAATGAAGTAGTCCTTCTTACTTCTCACAAATCAATGACGTAGTCCTTACTTCTCACAAATCAATGAAGTAGTCCTTCTTACTTCTCACACATCAGTGACGTAGTCCTTACTTCTCCCAAATCAATGACGTAGTCCTTCTTACTTCTCACAAATCAATGATGTAGTTCTTCTTACTTCTCAAAAATCAATGACGTAGTCCTTCTTACTTCTCACAAATCAATGACATAGTCCTTCTTACTTCTCACAAATCAATGAAGTAGTCCTTCTTACTTCTCACAAATCAAGGAAGTAGTCCTTCTTACTTCTCACAAATCAATGAAGTAGTCCTTCTTACTTCTCACAAATCAATGACATAGTCTTTCTTACTTCTCACAAATCAATGAAGTAGTCCTTCTTACTTCTCACAAATCAAGGAAGTAGTCCTTCTTACTTCTCACAAATCAATGAAGTAGTCCTTCTTACTACTCACAAATCAATGAAGTAGTCCTTACTTCTCACAAATCAATGATTTAGTCCTTCTTACTTCTCACAAATCAATGAAGTAGTCCTTCTTACTTCTCACAAATCAAGGAAGTAGTCCTTCTTACTTCTCACAAATCAGTGACGTAGTCCTTACTTCTCACAAATCAATGACGTAGTCCTTACTTCTCATAAATTAATGAAGTAGCCCTTCTTACTTCTCACAAATCAATGACACAGTCCTTCTTACTTCTCACACATCAATGACGTAGTCCTTACTTCTCACAAATCAATGACGTAGTCCTTCTTACTTCTCACAAATCAGTGAAGTAGTCCTTCTTACTTCTCACAAATCAGTGACGTAGTCCTTCTTACTTCTCACAAATCAATGAAGTAGTCCTTCTTGCTTCTCAAAAATCAATGAAGTAGTCCTTCTTATTTCTCACAAATCAATGATGTAGTCCTTACTTCTGACAAATAAATGACATAGTCCTTCTTACTTCTGACAAATCAATGATGTAGTCCTTTTTACTTCTAACAAATTAATGACGTAGTCGTTCTTACTTCTCACAAATCAAAGAAGTAGTCCTTACTTCTCACAAATCAATGACGTAGTCCTTACTTCTCACAAATTAATGTAGTCCTTACTGCTCACAAATCAATGACGTAGTCCTCCTTACTTCTCACAAATCAATGAAGTAGTCCTTCTTACTTCTCACAAATCAATGAAGTACTCCTTCTTGCTTCTCACAAATCAATGAAGTAGTCCTTCTTACTTCTCATAAATCAACGACATAGTCCTTTTTACTTTTCACAAATCAATGAAGTAGTCCTTCTTACTTCTCACAAATCAATGACTTAGTCTTTCTTACTACTCACAAATCAATGAAGTAGTCCTTCTTACTTCTCAGAAATCAATGACGTAGTCCTTCTTACTTCTCACAAATCAATGAAGTAGTCCTTCTTACTTCTCACAAATCAATGACGTAGTCCTTCTTACTACTCACAAATCAATGAAGTAGTCCTTCGTACTTCAAACAAATCAATGATGTAGTCTTTCTTACTTCTCACAAATCAATGAAGTAGTCCTTCTTACTTCTCAGAAATCAAGTGACATAGTCCTTCTTACTTCTCACAAATCAATGATGTAGTCCTGCTTTCTTCTCACAAATCAATGAAGTAGTCCATCTTGCTTCTCACAAATCAATGAAGTAGTCCTTCTTACTTCTCATAAATCAATGACATAGTCCTGTTTACTTCTGACAAATCAATGTCGTAGCCCTTCTTACTTCTCACAAATCAATGAAGTAGTCCTTCTTACTTCTCACAAATCAATGACATAATCCTTACTTATCACAAATCAATAAAGTAGTCCTTCTTACTTCTCACAAATCAATGAAGTAGTCCTTCTTACTTCTCACAAATCAATGATGTAGTCCTTCTTACTTCTCACAAATCAATGACGTAGTCCTTCTTACTTCTCACAAATCAATGACGTAGTCCTTCTTACTTCTCACAAACCAATGACGTAGTCCTTCTTACTTCTCACAAATCAGTGAAGTAGTCCTTCTTACTTCTCACAAATCAATGACGTAATCCTTCTTACTTCTCACAAATCAATGACGTAGTCCTTCTTACTTCTCACAAATCAATGAGTAGCCCTTCTTACTTCTCACAAATCAATGATGTAGTCCTTACTTCTCAGAAATCAATGAGGTAGTCTTTCTTACTTCTCACAAATCAATGAAGTAGTCCTTCTTACTTCTCACAAATCACTGATGTAGTCCTTATTACTTCTCACAAATCAATGACGTAGTCCTTACTTCTCACAAATCAATGACGTAGTCCTTACTTCTCACAAATCAATGAAGTAGTCCTTCTTACTTCTCACACATCAGTGAGTAGTCCTTACTTCTCCCAAATCAATGACGTAGTCCTTCTTACTTCTCACAAATCAATGATGTAGTTCTTCTTACTTCTCAAAAATCAATGACGTAGTCCTTCTTACTTCTCACAAATCAATGACATAGTCCTTCTTACTTCTCCCAAATCAATGAAGTAGTCCTTCTTACTTCTCACAAATCAAGGAAGTAGTCCTTCTTACTTCTCACAAATCAATGAAGTAGTCCTTCTTACTTCTCACAAATCAATGACATAGTCTTTCTTACTTCTCACAAATCAATGAAGTAGTCCTTCTTACTTCTCACAAATCAAGGAAGTAGTCCTTCTTACTTCTCACAAATCAATGAAGTAGTCCTTCTTACTACTCACAAATCAATGAAGTAGTCCTTACTTCTCACAAATCAATGATTTAGTCCTTCTTACTTCTCACAAATCAATGAAGTAGTCCTTCTTACTTCTCACAAATCAAGGAAGTAGTCCTTCTTACTTCTCACAAATCAAGGAAGTAGTCCTTCTCACTTCTCACAAATCATTGACGTAGTCCTTCTTATTACCCACAAATCAATGAAGTAGTCCTTCTTACTTCTCACAAATCAATGATGTAGTCCTTACTTCTCACAAATCAATGACGTAGTCCTTACTTCTGACAAATCAATGTCATAGCCCTTCTTACTTCTCACAAATCAATGAAGTAGTCCTTCTTACTTCTCACAAATCAATGACATAATCCTTACTTATCACAAATCAATAAAGTAGTCCTTTTTACTTCTCACAAATCAATGAAGTAGTCCTTCTTACTTCTCACAAATCAATGACGTAGTCCTTCTTACTTCTCACAAATCAATGACATAGTCCTTCTTACTTCTCACTAATCAATGATGTAGTCCTTCTTACTTCTCACAAATCAATGACATAGTCCTTCTTACTTCTCACAAATCAATGACGTAGCCCTTCTTACTTCTCACAAATCAATGATGTAGTCCTTACTTCTCAGAAATCAATGAGGTAGTCCTTCTTACTTCTCACAAATCAATGAAGTAGTCCTTCTTACTTCTCACAAATCACTGATGTAGTCCTTCTTACTTCTCACACATCAGTGACGTAGTCCTTACGTCTCCCAAATCAATGACGTAGTCCTTCTTACTTCTCACAAATCAATGACGTAGTCCTTCTTACTTCTCACAAATTAATGAAGTAGTACGTCTTGCTTCTCAAAAATCAATGAAGTGGTCCTTCTTACTTCTCACAAATCAATGACATAGTCCTTCTTACTTCTGACAAATCAATGACATAGTCCTTCTTACTTCTAACAAATCATTGACGTAGTCCTTCTTACTTCTCACAAATCAAAGAAGTAGTCCATCTTACTTCTCACTAATCAATGATGTAATCCTTCTTACTTCTCACAAATCAATGACATAGTCCTTCTTACTTCCCACAAATCAATGACGTAGTCCTTCTTACTTCTCACAAATCAATAATGTAGTCCTTACTTCTCACAAATCAATGAGGTAGTCCTTCTTACTTCTCACAAATCAATGAAGTAGTCCTTCTTACTTCTCACAAATCAGTGACGTAGTCCTTCTTACTTCTCATAAATCAATGAAGTAGTCCTTCTTGCTTCTCAAAAATCAATGAAGTAGTCCTTCTTATTTCTCACAAATCAATGATGTAGTCCTTACTTCTGACAAATAAATGACATAGTCCTTCTTACTTCTGACAAATCAATGATGTAGTCCTTTTTACTTCTAACAAATTAATGACGTAGTCCTTCTTACTTCTCACAAATCAAAGAAGTAGTCCTTACTTCTCACAAATCAATGACGTAGTCCTTACTTCTCACAAATTAATGTAGTCCTTACTGCTCACAAATCAATGATGTAGTCCTCCTTACTTCTCACAAATCAATGAAGTAGTCCTTCTTACTTCTCACAAATCAATGAAGTACTCCTTCTTGCTTCTCACAAATCAATGAAGTAGTCCTTCTTACTTCTCATAAATCAACGACATAGTCCTTTTTACTTTTCACAAATCAATGAAGTAGTCCTTCTTACTTCTCACAAATCAATGACTTAGTCTTTCTTACTACTCACAAATCAATGAAGTAGTCCTTCTTACTTCTCAGAAATCAATGACGTAGTCCTTCTTACTTCTCACAAATCAATGAAGTAGTCCTTCTTACTTCTCACAAATCAATGACGTAGTCCTTCTTACTACTCACAAATCAATGAAGTAGTCCTTCGTACTTCAAACAAATCAATGATGTAGTCTTTCTTACTTCTCACAAATCAATGAAGTAGTCTTTCTTACTTCTCAGAAATCAAGTGACATAGTCCTTCTTACTTCTCACAAATCAATGATGTAGTCCTGCTTTCTTTTCACAAATCAATGAAGTAGTCCATCTTGCTTCTCACAAATCAATGAAGTAGTCCTTCTTACTTCTCATAAATCAATGACATAGTCCTTCTTACTTCTGACAAATCAATGTCATAGCCCTTCTTACTTCTCACAAATCAATGAAGTAGTCCTTCTTACTTCTCACAAATCAATGACATAATCCTTACTTATCACAAATCAATAAAGTAGTCCTTCTTACTTCTCACAAATCAATGAAGTAGTCCTTCTTACTTCTCACAAATCAATGATGTAGTCCTTCTTACTTCTCACAAATCAATGACGTAGTCCTTCTTACTTCTCACAAATCAATGACGTAGTCCTTCTTACTTCTCACAAATCAATGATGTAGTCCTTCTTACTTCTCACAAATCAGTGAAGTAGTCCTTCTTACTTCTCACAAATCAATGACGTAATCCTTCTTACTTCTCACAAATCAATGACGTAGTCCTTCTTACTTCTCACAAATCAATGACGTAGCCCTTCTTACTTCTCACAAATCAATGATGTAGTCCTTACTTCTCAGAAATCAATGAGGTAGTCTTTCTTACTTCTCACAAATCAATGAAGTAGTCCTTCTTACTTCTCACAAATCACTGATGTAGTCCTTCTTACTTCTCACAAATCAATGACGTAGTCCTTCCTTCTCACAAATCAATGAAGTAGTCCTTCTTACTTCTCACAAATCAATGACGTAGTCCTTATTTCTCACAAATCAATGAAGTAGTCCTTCTTACTTCTCACACATCAGTGACGTAGTCCTTACTTCTCCCAAATCAATGACTTAGTCCTTCTTAGTTCTCACAAATCAATGATGTAGTTCTTCTTACTTCTCAAAAATCAATGACATAGTCCTTCTTACTTCTCACAAATCAATGACATAGTCCTTCTTACTCCTCCCAAATCAATGAAGTAGTCCTTCTTACTTCTCACAAATCAAGGAAGTAGTCCTTCTTACTTCTCACAAATCAATGAAGTAGTCCTTCTTACTTCTCACAAATCAATGACATAGTCTTTCTTACTTCTCAGAAATCAATGAAGTAGTCCTTCTTACTTCTCACAAATCAAGGAAGTAGTCCTTCTTACTTCTCACAAATCAATGAAGTAGTCCTTCTTACTTCTCACAAATCAAGGAAGTAGTCCTTCTTACTTCTCACAAATCAAGGAAGTAGTCCTTCTCACTTCTCACAAATCATTGACGTAGTCCTTCTTATTACCCACAAATCAATGAAGTAGTCCTTCTTACTTCTCACAAATCAATGATGTAGTCCTTCTTACTTCTCACAAATCAATGACGTAGTCCTTACTTCTGACAAATCAATGTCGTAGCCCTTCTTACTTCTCACAAATCAATGAAGTAGTCCTTCTTACTTCTCACAAATCAATGACATAATCCTTACTTATCACAAATCAATAAAGTAGTCCTTCTTACTTCTCACAAATCAATGAAGTAGTCCTTCTTACTTCTCACAAATCAATGACGTAGTCCTTCTTACTTCTCACAAATCAATGACATAGTCCTTCTTACTTCTCACAAATCAATGACGTAGTCCTTCTTACTTCTCACAAATCAATGACATAGTCCTTCTTACTTCTCACAAATCAATGATGTAGCCCTTCTTACTTCTCACAAATCAATGATGTAGTCCTTACTTCTCAGAAATCAATGAGGTAGTCCTTCTTACTTCTCACAAATCAATGAAGTAGTCTTTCTTACTTCTCACAAATCACTGATGTAGTCCTTCTTACTTCTCACAAATCAATGACATAGTCCTTACTTCTCACAAATCAATGAAGTAGTCCTTCTTACTTCTCACAAATCAATGACTTAGTCCTTACTTCTCACAAATCAATGAAGTAGTCCTTCTTACTTCTCACACATCAGTGACGTAGTCCTTATGTCTCCCAAATCAATGATGTAGTCCTTCTTACTTCTCACAAATCAATGACATAGTCCTTCTTACTTCTGAAAAAATCAATGAAGTAGTCCTTCTTATTTCTCACCAAACAATGACGTAGTCCTTCTTACTTCTCACAAATCAATGAAGTAGTCCGTCTTGCTTCTCAAAAATCAATGAAGTGGTCCTTCTTACTTCTCACAAATCAATGACATAGTCCTTCTTACTTCTGACAAATCAATGACATAGTCCTTCTTACTTCTCCCAAATCAATGAAGTAGTCCTTCTTACTTCTCACAAATCAAGGAAGTAGTCCTTCTTACTTCTCACAAATCAATGAAGTAGTCCTTCTTACTTCTCACAAATCAATGACATAGTCTTTCTTACTTCTCACAAATCAATGAAGTAGTCCTTCTTACTTCTCACAAATCAAGGAAGTAGTCCTTCTTACTTCTCACAAATCAATGAAGTAGTCCTTCTTACTACTCACAAATCAATGAAGTAGTCCTGACTTCTCACAAATCAATGATTTAGTCCTTCTTACTTCTCACAAATCAATGAAGTAGTCCTTCTTACTTCTCACAAATCAAGGAAGTAGTCCTTCTTACTTCTCACAAATCAAGGAAGTAGTCCTTCTCACTTCTCACAAATCATTGACGTAGTCCTTCTTATTACCCACAAATCAATGAAGTAGTCCTTCTTACTTCTCACAAATCAATGATGTAGTCCTTCTTACTTCTCACAAATCAATGAAGTAGTCCTTCTTACTTCTCACAAATCAATGACATAATCCTTACTTATCACAAATCAATAAAGTAGTCCTTCTTACTTCTCACAAATCAATGAAGTAGTCCTTCTTACTTCTCACAAATCAATGACGTAGTCCTTCTTACTTCTCACAAATCAATGACATAGTCCTTCTTACTTCTCACAAATCAATGACGTAGTCCTTCTTACTTCTCACAAATCAATGACATAGTCCTTCTTACTTCTCACAAATCAATGACGTAGCCCTTCTTACTTCTCACAAATCAATGATGTAGTCCTTACTTCTCAGAAATCAATGAGGTAGTCCTTCTTACTTCTCACAAATCAATGAAGTAGTCCTTCTTACTTCTCACAAATCACTGATGTAGTCCTTCTTACTTCTCACACATCAGTGACGTAGTCCTTACGTCTCCCAAATCAATGACGTAGTCCTTCTTACTTCTCACAAATCAATGACGTAGTCCTTCTTACTTCTGACAAATCAATGAAGTAGTCCTTCTTATTTCTCACCAAACAATGACGTAGTCCTTCTTACTTCTCACAAATTAATGAAGTAGTCCGTCTTGCTTCTCAAAAATCAATGAAGTGGTCCTTCTTACTTCTCACAAATCAATGACATAGTCCTTCTTACTTCTGACAAATCAATGACATAGTCCTTCTTACTTCTAACAAATCATTGACGTAGTCCTTCTTACTTCTCACAAATCAAAGAAGTAGTCCATCTTACTTCTCACTAATCAATGATGTAATCCTTCTTACTTCTCACAAATCAATGACGTAGTCCTTCTTACTTCCCACAAATCAATGACGTAGTCCTTCTTACTTCTCACAAATCAATAATGTAGTCCTTACTTCTCACAAATCAATGAGGTAGTCCTTCTTACTTCTCACAAATCAATGAAGTAGTCCTTCTTACTTCTCACAAATCAGTGACGTAGTCCTTCTTACTTCTCACAAATCAATGAAGTAGTCCTTCTTGCTTCTCAAAAATCAATGAAGTAGTCCTTCTTATTTCTCACAAATCAATGATGTAGTCCTTACTTCTGACAAATAAATGACATAGTCCTTCTTACTTCTGACAAATCAATGATGTAGTCCTTTTTACTTCTAACAAATTAATGACGTAGTCCTTCTTACTTCTCACAAATCAAAGAATAGTCCTTACTTCTCACAAATCAATGACGTAGTCCTTACTTCTCACAAATTAATGTAGTCCTTACTGCTCACAAATCAATGACGTAGTCCTCCTTACTTCTCACAAATCAATGAAGTAGTCCTTCTTACTTCTCACAAATCAATGAAGTACTCCTTCTTGCTTCTCACAAATCAATGAAGTAGTCCTTCTTACTTCTCATAAATCAACGACATAGTCCTTTTTACTTTTCACAAATCAATGAAGTAGTCCTTCTTACTTCTCACAAATCAATGACTTAGTCTTTCTTACTACTCACAAATCAATGAAGTAGTCCTTCTTACTTCTCAGAAATCAATGACGTAGTCCTTCTTACTTCTCACAAATCAATGAAGTAGTCCTTCTTACTTCTCACAAATCAATGACGTAGTCCTACTTACTACTCACAAATCAATGAAGTAGTCCTTCGTACTTCAAACAAATCAATGATGTAGTCTTTCTTACTTCTCACAAATCAATGAAGTAGTCCTTCTTACTTCTCAGAAATCAAGTGACATAGTCCTTCTTACTTCTCACAAATCAATGATGTAGTCCTGCTTTCTTCTCACAAATCAATGAAGTAGTCCATCTTGCTTCTCACAAATCAATGAAGTAGTCCTTCTTACTTCTCATAAATCAATGACATAGTCCTTCTTACTTCTGACAAATCAATGTCGTAGCCCTTCTTACTTCTCACAAATCAATGAAGTAGTCCTTCTTACTTCTCACAAATCAATGACATAATCCTTACTTATCACAAATCAATAAAGTAGTCCTTCTTACTTCTCACAAATCAATGAAGTAGTCCTTCTTACTTCTCACAAATCAATGATGTAGTCCTTCTTACTTCTCACAAATCAATGACGTAGTCCTTCTTACTTCTCACAAATCAATGACGTAGTCCTTCTTACTTCTCACAAACCAATGACGTAGTCCTTCTTACTTCTCACAAATCAGTGAAGTAGTCCTTCTTACTTCTCACAAATCAATGACGTAATCCTTCTTACTTCTCACAAATCAATGACGTAGTCCTTCTTACTTCTCACAAATCAATGACGTAGCCCTTCTTACTTCTCACAAATCAATGATGTAGTCCTTACTTCTCAGAAATCAATGAGGTAGTCTTTCTTACTTCTCACAAATCAATGAAGTAGTCCTTCTTACTTCTCACAAATCACTGATGTAGTCCTTCTTACTTCTCACAAATCAATGACGTAGTCCTTACTTCTCACAAATCAATGACGTAGTCCTTACTTCTCACAAATCAATGAAGTAGTCCTTCTTACTTCTCACACATCAGTGACGTAGTCCTTACTTCTCCCAAATCAATGACGTAGTCCTTCTTACTTCTCACAAATCAATGATGTAGTTCTTCTTACTTCTCAAAAATCAATGACGTAGTCCTTCTTACTTCTCACAAATCAATGACATAGTCCTTCTTACTTCTCCCAAATCAATGAAGTAGTCCTTCTTACTTCTCACAAATCAAGGAAGTAGTCCTTCTTACTTCTCACAAATCAATGAAGTAGTCCTTCTTACTTCTCACAAATCAATGACATAGTCTTTCTTACTTCTCACAAATCAATGAAGTAGTCCTTCTTACTTCTCACAAATCAAGGAAGTAGTCCTTCTTACTTCTCACAAATCAATGAAGTAGTCCTTCTTATTACTCACAAATCAATGAAGTAGTCCTTACTTCTCACAAATCAATGATTTAGTCCTCCTTACTTCTCACAAATCAATGAAGTAGTCCTTCTTACTTCTCACAAATCAAGGAAGTAGTCCTTCTTACTTCTCACAAATCAAGGAAGTAGTCCTTCTCACTTCTCACAAATCATTGACGTAGTCCTTCTTATTACCCACAAATCAATGAAGTAGTCCTTCTTACTTCTCACAAATCAATGATGTAGTCCTTCTTACTTCTCACAAATCAATGACGTAGTCCTTACTTCTGACAAATCAATGTCGTAGCCCTTCTTACTTCTCACAAATCAATGAAGTAGTCCTTCTTACTTCTCACAAATCAATGACATAATCCTTACTTATCACAAATCAATAAAGTAGTCCTTCTTACTTCTCACAAATCAATGAAGTAGTCCTTCTTACTTCTCACAAATCAATGACGTAGTCCTTCTTACTTCTCACAAATCAATGACATAGTCCTTCTTACTTCTCACTAATCAATGATGTAGTCCTTCTTACTTCTCACAAATCAATGACATAGTCCTTCTTACTTCTCACAAATCAATGACGTAGCCCTTCTTACTTCTCACAAATCAATGATGTAGTCCTTACTTCTCAGAAATCAATGAGGTAGTCCTTCTTACTTCTCACAAATCAATGAAGTAGTCCTTCTTACTTCTCACAAATCACTGATGTAGTCCTTCTTACTTCTCACACATCAGTGGACGTAGTCCTTCTTACTCCAAATCAATGACGTAGTCCTTCTTACTTCTCACAAATCAATGACGTAGTCCTTCTTACTTCTCACAAATTAATGAAGTAGTCCGTCTTGCTTCTCAAAATCAATGAAGTGGTCCTTCTTACTTCTCACAAATCAATGACATAGTCCTTCTTACTTCTGACAAATCAATGACATAGTCCTTCTTACTTCTAACAAATCATTGACGTAGTCCTTCTTACTTCTCACAAATCAAAGAAGTAGTCCATCTTACTTCTCACTAATCAATGATGTAATCCTTCTTACTTCTCACAAATCAATGACATAGTCCTTCTTACTTCCCACAAATCAATGACGTAGTCCTTCTTACTTCTCACAAATCAATAATGTAGTCCTTACTTCTCACAAATCAATGAGGTAGTCCTTCTTACTTCTCACAAATCAATGAAGTAGTCCTTCTTACTTCTCACAAATCAGTGACGTAGTCCTTCTTACTTCTCACAAATCAATGAAGTAGTCCTTCTTGCTTCTCAAAAATCAATGAAGTAGTCCTTCTTATTTCTCACAAATCAATGATGTAGTCCTTACTTCTGACAAATAAATGACATAGTCCTTCTTACTTCTGACAAATCAATGATGTAGTCCTTTTTTGCTCACAAATCAATGATGTAGTCCTTCTTACTTCTCACAAATCACTGATGTAGTCCTTCTTACTTCTCACAAATCAAGGAAGTAGTCCTTCTTACTTCTCACAAATCAAGGAAGTAGTCCTTCTACTTCTCACAAATCAAGGAAGTAGTCCTTCTTACTTCTCACAAATCAATGAAGTAGTCCTTCTTACTTCTCACAAATCAATGACTTAGTCTTTCTTACTACTCACAAATCAATGAAGTAGTCCTTCTTACTTCTCAGAAATCAATGACGTAGTCCTTCTTACTTCTCACAAATCAATGAAGTAGTCCTTCTTACTTCTCACAAATCAATGACGTAGTCCTACTTACTACTCACAAATCAATGAAGTAGTCCTTCATACTTCAAACAAATCAATGATGTAGTCTTTCTTACTTCTCACAAATCAATGAAGTAGTCCTTCTTACTTCTCAGAAATCAATGACGTAGTCCTTCTTACTTCTCACAAATCAATGAAGTAGTCCTTCTTTATTCACACAAACCAATGAAGTAGTCCTTCTTACTTCTCACAAATCAATGATGTAGTCCTTCTTACCTCTCACAAATCAATGACATAGTCCTTCGTACTTCTCACAAATCAATGACATAGTCCTTCTTACTTCTCACAAATCAATGATGTAGTCCTTCTTACTTCTCACAAATCAAGGAAGTAGTCCTTCTTACTTCTCACAAATCAATGAAGTAGTCCTTCTTACTTCTCACAAATCAATGAAGTAGTCCTTCTTACTTCTCACAAATCAATGATGTAGTCCTGCTTTCTTCTCACAAATCAATGAAGTAGTCCTTCTTACTTCTCACAAATCAATGATGTAGTCCTTCTTACTTCTCACAAATCAATGAAGTAGTCCTTCTTACTTCTCACAAATCAATGAAGTCCTTCTTACTTCTCCCAAATCAATGAAGTAGTCCTTCTTACTTCTCACAAATCAAGGAAGTAGTCCTTCTTACTTCTCACAAATCAATGAAGTAGTCCTTCTTACTTCTCACAAATCAATGAGTAGTCCTTCTTCTCACAAATCAATGAAGTAGTCCTTCTTACTTCTCACAAATCAATGAAGTAGTCCTTCTTACTACTCACAAATCAATGAAGTAGTCCTTCTTACTTCTCACAAATCAATGACATAGTCTTTCTTACTTCTCACAAATCAATGAAGTAGTCCTTCTTACTTCTCCCAAATCAATGAAGTAGTCCTTCTTACTTCTCACAAATCAATGATTTAGTCCTTCTTACTTCTCACAAATCAATGAAGTAGTCCTTCTTACTTCTCACAAATCAATGTCGTAGTCCTTCTTACTTCTCACAAATCAATGAAGTAGTCCTTCTTACTTCTCACAAATCAATGACATAATCCTTCTTACTTCTCACAAATCAATGAAGTAGTCCTTCTTACTTCTCACAAATCAAGGAAGTAGTCCTTCTTACTTCTCACAAATCAATGAAGTAGTCCTTCTTACTTCTCACAAATCAATGACATAGTCTTTCTTACTTCTCACAAATCAATGACGTAGTCCTTCTTACTACTCACAAATCAATGACATAGTCCTTCTTACTTCTCACAAATCAATGAGGTAGTCCTTCTTACTTCTCACAAATCAATGAAGTAGTCCTTCTTACTTCTCACAAATCACTGATGTAGTCCTTCTTACTTCTCACAAATCAATGACGTAGTCTTTACTTCTCACAAATCAATGAAGTAGTCCTTCTTACTTCTCACAAATCAATGACGTAGTCCTTACTTCTCACAAATCAATGACGTAGTCCATCTTACTTCTCACAAATCAATGACGTAGTCCTTCTTATTTCTGACAAATCAATGAAGTAGTCCTTCTTATTTCTCACCAAACAATGACGTAGTCCTTCTTACTTCTCACAAATCAATGAAGTAGTCCTTCTTGCTTCTCAAAAATCAATGAAGTGGTCCTTCTTACTTCTCACAAATCAATGACATAGTCCTTCTTACTTCTCACAAATCAATGACATAGTCCTTCTTACTTCTCACAAATCAATGAAGTAGTCCTTCTTACTTCTCACAAATCAATGACATAGTCCTTACTTCTCACAAATCAATGAAGTAGTCCTTCTTACTTCTCACAAATCAATGAAGTAGTCCTGCTTTCTTCTCACAAATCAATGAAGTAGTCCTTCTTACTTCTCACAAATCAATGATGTAGTCCTTCTTACTTCTCACAAATCAATGATGTAGTCCTTCTTACTTCTCACAAATCAATGACGTAGTCCTTCTTACTTCTCACAAATCAATGATGTAGTCCTTACTTCTCACAAATCAATGAGGTAGTCCTTCTTACTTCTCACAAATCAATGAAGTAGTCCTTCTTACTTCTCACAAATCAATGACGTAGTCCTTCTTACTTCTCACAAATCAATGAAGTAGTCCTTCTTACTTCTCACAAATCAATGACGTAGTCTTTCTTACTTCTCATAAATCAATGAAGTAGTCCTTCTTACTTCTCAGAAATCAAGTGACATAGTCCTTCTAACTTCTCACAAATCAATGATGTAGTCCTGCTTTCTTCTCACAAATCAACGACGTAGTCCTTCTTACTTCTCAAAAATCAATGAAGTAGTCCTTCTTACTTCTCACAAATCAATGATGTAGTCCTTACTTCTCACAAATCAACGACGTAGTCCTTCTTACTTCTCACAAATCAATGATGTAGTCCTTCTTACTTCTCACAAATCAATGAAGTATTCCTTCTTGCTTCTCACAAATCAATGAAGGAGTCCTTCTTACTTCTCATAAATCAACGACATAGTCCTTTTTACTTTTCACAAATCAATGAAGTAGTCCTTCTTACTTCTCACAAATCAATGACGTAGTCCTTCTTACTTCTCACAAATCAATGAAGTAGTCCTTCTTACTTCTCACAAATCAATGACCTAGTTCTACTTACTACTCACAAATCAATGAAGTAGTCCTTCGTACTTCAAACAAATCAATGATGTAGTCTTTCTTACTTCTCACAAATCAATGAAGTAGTCCTTCTTACTTCTCACAAATCAATGATGTAGTCCTGCTTTCTTCTCACAAATCAATGAAGTAGTCCTTCTTACTTCTCACAAATCAATGATGTAGTCCTTCTTACTTCTCACAAATCAATGATGTAGTCCTTCTACTTCTCACAAATCAAGGAAGTAGTCCTTCTTACTTCTCACAAATCAATGAGTAGTCCTTCTTACTTCTCACAAATCAATGAAGTAGTCCTTCTTACTTCTCACAAATCAATGAAGTAGTCCTTCTTACTTCTCACAAATCAATGAAGTAGTCCTTCTTACTTCTCACAAATCAATGAAGTAGTCCTTCTTACTTCTCACAAATCAATGACATAGTCCTTACTTCTCACAAATCAATGAAGTAGTCCTTCTTACTTCTCCCAAATCAATGAAGTAGTCCTTCTTACTTCTCACAAATCAATGGTAGTCCTTCTTACTTCTCACAAATCAATGAAGTAGTCCTTCTTACTTCTCACAAATCAATGATGTAGTCCTTCTTACTTCTCACAAATCAATGACGTAGTCCTTCTTACTTCTCACAAATCAATGACATAGTCCTTCTTACTTCTCACAAATCAATGATTTAGTCCTTCTTACTTCTCACAAATCAATGAAGTAGTCCTTCTTACTTCTCACAAATCAAGGAAGTAGTCCTTCTTACTTCTCACAAATCAATGACGTAGTCCTTCTTACTTCTCACAAATCAATGTCATAGCCCTTAAATCAATGACGTAGTCCTTCTTACTTCTCACAAATCAATGATGTAGTCCTTCTTACTTCTCACAAATCAATGATGTAGTCCTTCTTACTTCTCACAAATCAATGAAGTAGTCCTTCTAACTTCTCACAAATCAATGAAGTAGTCCTTCTTACTTCTCAGAAATCAATGACGTAGTCCTTCTTACTTCTCACAAATCAATGAAGTAGTCCTTCTTACTTCTCACAAATCAATGACGTAGTCCTACTTACTACTCACAAATCAATGATGTAGTCCTGCTTTCTTCTCACAAATCAACGACGTAGTCCTTCTTACTTCTCAAAAATCAATGAAGTAGTCCTTCTTACTTCTCACAAATCAATGATGTAGTCCTTCTTACTTCTCACAAATCAATGAAGTAGTCCTTCTTACTTCTCAGAAATCAAGTGACATAGTCCTTCTTACTTCTCACAAATCAATGATGTAGTCCTTCTTACCTCTCACAAATCAATGACATAGTCCTTCGTACTTCTCACAAATCAATGAAGTAGTCCTTCTTACTTCTCACAAATCAATGAAGTAGTCCTTCTTACTTCTCACAAATCAAGGAAGTAGTCCTTCTTACTTCTCACAAATCAATGAAGTAGTCCTTCTTACTTCTCACAAATCAATGACATAGTCCTTCTTACTTCTCCCAAATCAATGAAGTAGTCCTTCTTACTTCTCACAAATCAATGAAGTAGTCCTTCTTACTTCTCACAAATCAATGAAGTAGTCCTTCTTACTTCTCATCTCACAAATCAAGGAAGTAGTCCTTCTTACTTCTCACAAATCAAGGAAGTAGTCCTTCTCACTTCTCACAAATCATTGACGTAGTCCTTCTTATTACCCACAAATCAATGAAGTAGTCCTTCTTACTTCTCACAAATCAATGATGTAGTCCTTCTTACTTCTCACAAATCAATGACGTAGTCCTTACTTCTGACAAATCAATGTCGTAGCCCTTCTTACTTCTCACAAATCAATGAAGTAGTCCTTCTTACTTCTCATAAATCAATGACATAATCCTTACTTATCACAAATCAATAAAGTAGTCCTTCTTACTTCTCACAAATCAATGAAGTAGTCCTTCTTACTTCTCACAAATCAATGACGTAGTCCTTCTTACTTCTCACAAATCAATGACATAGTCCTTCTTACTTCTCACAAATCAATGACGTAGTCCTTCTTACTTCTCACAAATCAATGACATAGTCCTTCTTACTTCTCACAAATCAATGACGTAGCCCTTCTTACTTCTCACAAATCAATGATGTAGTCCTTACTTCTCAGAAATCAATGAGGTAGTCCTTCTTACTTCTCACAAATCAATGAAGTAGTCTTTCTTACTTCTCACAAATCACTGATGTAGTCCTTCTTACTTCTCACAAATCAATGACATAGTCCTTACTTCTCACAAATCAATGAAGTAGTCCTTCTTACTTCTCACAAATCAATGACTTAGTCCTTACTTCTCACAAATCAATGAAGTAGTCCTTCTTACTTCTCACACATCAGTGACGTAGTCCTTACGTCTCCCAAATCAATGACGTAGTCCTTCTTACTTCTCACAAATCAATGACGTAGTCCTTCTTACTTCTGACAAATCAATGAAGTAGTCCTTCTTATTTCTCACCAAACAATGACGTAGTCCTTCTTACTTCTCACAAATCAATGAAGTAGTCCGTCTTGCTTCTCAAAAATCAATGAAGTGGTCCTTCTTACTTCTCACAAATCAATGACATAGTCCTTCTTACTTCTGACAAATCAATGACATAGTCCTTCTTACTTCTAACAAATCATTGACGTAGTCCTTCTTACTTCTCACAAATCAAAGAAGTAGTCCATCTTACTTCTCACTAATCAATGATGTAATCCTTCTTACTTCTCACAAATCAATGACGTAGTCCTTCTTACTTCCCACAAATCAATGACGTAGTCCTTCTTACTTCTCACAAATCAATAATGTAGACCTTACTTCTCATAAATCAATGAGGTAGTCCTTCTTACTTCTCACAAATCAATGAAGTAGTCCTTCTTACTTCTCACAAATCACTGATGTACTCCTTCTTACTTCTCACAAATCAATGACGTAGACTTTACTTCTCACAAATCAATGTAGTCCTTCTTACTTCTCACAAATCAATGACGTAGTCCTTACTTCTCACAAATCAATGACATAGTCCTTCTTACTTCTCACAAATCAATGACGTAGTCCTTCTTATTTCTGACAAATCAATGAAGTAGTCCTTCTTATTTCTCACCAAACAATGACGTAGTCCTTCTTACTTCTCACAAATCAATGAAGTAATCCTTCTTACTTCTCACAAATCAGTGACGTAGTCCTTCTTACTTCTCACAAATCAATGAAGTAGTCCTTCTTGCTTCTCAAAAATCAGTGAAGTAGTCCTTATTACTTCTCACAAATCAATGATATAGTCCTTACTTCTCACAAATCAATGACATAGTCCTTCTTACTTCTAACAAATCAATGACGTAGTCCTTCTTTCTTCTCACAAATCAATGAAGTAGTCCTTCTTACTTCTCACAAATCAATGAAGTAGTCCTTCTTGCTTCTCTCAAATCCCTCCCAACTGATGGACCTCCTGCATATCCACGAAACAAACAGTACCAGAATTACCCGTTCTAAAGAGATTTTATTTTCTGACAAAGGAACTCAGTTTTCTGTGCACAGATTTGCTCACTTTATAAATAAACTATGAGTTTTGTCACATTACCAGTAGGCTGAAATGCATCCAGAGTAATGTGGAGTCAGAATACTGTCTAGAAATATGAAAGATATGCTCAGAGACTCAAGATCCATACTTAGCTTCACTAGCTTACAGAATCAGACCTTTGGCTAATGGATGTATTCTGGCTCAACAGCACAGTATTTTATCTTCCTTCTCTGATGGACCCTGAACTTCCTAGCTAGTATCCTATAGTATATATGGAGACAGAATAAAGACACAAGTATGCTATCCTTTAATAAAAAGCATTAGATGAGAGATTTGAATTCATCTGCATCAGGACAGGAAATGTGCATTTTGGGTATCAATACCCAGGGAATTGTAGTGTTGCCTTACTATTCATTTCATTCATACTTGGGAAAAGAGCCTTAAGGTCTTGTGTGAAGAAACCTAAAATATTTACTGCCATTATAAAGGACGTAAGGTATACTGAGACGATTAGTGTCATCAGTCAGCCAGTAGAAAGTGTTCCAGTACACCTGGTTCGTGACTAATCTCCTGTATTTACCGACTGTCACAAGAAGGAAATTTGACAGAGCAGGGATCAGACTCAAAAGATTCAATTTATAAAGTTAATGTAAAGTGTTTTTTTCATTTTGTATATGATGTATTATTGTATTTTAATTTCTTTGCTTACCAGTGCAGCACATCTGTAAATAATTTGCATGTATCTAAAAAAGAGTAAAATACTGCATAAAATCATACAATGATAAAAGAGTGGTAAGATAAAACAAAAATAGGATCCTGGCTTGAGGTAACGTTATAAATATTGGGTGCAAAGTACAAATGTTATGGTTTAATACATGTAATCAAATGTCAATAACAGTATACTGCCTTCCTTTTTTCATGGGAGTTGTACAATCTAGTAATGCGATACAAGAAAGGTTAACACTATATGGGGTATGGTTTGCTAGGGTTAAAGCTTAGTTGAACTAAAGTTAGTCACTTACTGTTTAAACCATTACATAAGATGGCATGTTCCTGATTCATTTTGCTGCAAATAAAACCACTTAAAGGCTGCATATTTCTGTCACAATATTGGATCATTTAAAGTACAGGAGATGCAAAAACATGCATTACATGACATTCAAATTCCATCACATTCCCTGTAGTTGGGCATTAGTGTGTGTGTGTGTGTGTGTGTGTGTGTGTGTGTGTGTGTGTGTGTGTGTGTGTGTGTGTGTGTGTGTGTGTGTGTGTGTGCGCGCGCGTGCGCATATGTGATTTTTTTTCATAAAGGTCATGCTCTTTGTAAGCCAAGTGGAATAGATCAGACTTTGGTAGCCTCCAGCTCATCATGTGGGATCTCCACATGTTGCCAGCTAAGACTGAGAAATATAATCTCAACAATGTATTATGGGTGGGTCCTGGGGTTTCCTCCCAGTAGGTCATGACTGGTACACCTCACATGGGATATACCTAGGGGGCATCCTGAAAAGGTCCTCAACCAACAGAAACTGACACTTTTCAATAACAAAGAGCACTGGCGCACACTGAGATTCTCACACAACGCTGAGCTCCTCACTCGGTCATGGACAGTGTACCCCACTGCCCTGCAAGAGAACCACATTTCTGCTAGCAGTATGCATGATCTCATACTCTTAGTCAGTACCTAAAGCTCTTGACTGTAGGTGAAGATGGGTAATCAGGCTGACTAATAAATTGAGAGCTTCTTCCTTTGACTCTGCTCTCACTTCACCACTATAATCTAGTACAATCCCTGCAATCCTGCTGTCAATCTACCCGTCCGGTGCAAGATGGATCCTCCTTGTCTTCACTCATGAACAACTCCCTGAAGTACCTACTCTCCTTATACTGACAGACAGAATCCTTCCCATCTATTGCAGAGAGCCATGACCTCTGATTTGAAGGTGCTGAATTACTTCATGGGCTAGATACAGAGCTGCAGCTGGCTCATTTGGTGGCCATTGTGAAAAGGTCTATTCTTCAATTGGGTGTTACTCCCTTTTCTCCAAAGTAAGAATATCAGATCCTAACTCCTTACTCCCTTGTGCTCTATGTGAGTAAAAACGACCATTCTCTGATCTAGTACTCCTTCTCTTCTAAAGAAGAGCTCCAGGTCCTAATGCCCTCATGCTCTACTGCCCACCTTCACATTTATGTGAGGATCAAAAATTGAAATAAATAAATAAAGAATCTGCTAATCACACCCCCTAACACATTGCACCTGAAGTGGCTGCCTCCTTTGCCCCCACCCAGATAAACTTCTGGCTACAGATCACAGTTACTTCTGGCTACAATGACAACTTCAGAAGCAACAAATATAGAGCCCTTATATCCAAAACTGGGATGCTCTGCAAACCATATCTGTCAATTAATATCTTGTTCTTGAATTTTATAAACAGAATAGGAGAAAAAGCACACCTTTGATGGAGTCCTATGTCTAATTTTTATATGTTTGATTTAATACCAGGAATATGGACACATCTCTCACTTTGCAAATACATGTACCTCACAAAAGGAATTTTAGGGTATGTTGTCATCTACTTTGAACAAGTCTCCAAAGAATTTAGTCAGTAATGGAAAATTCCCATGAGAACTAGTAGGGAAAGAGTTGGTCCACTGTCCAATAACCACAAAGGAAGGAATCTGCAGTGCTACTCACAAATCAATTTACTGACTACTGAAGTCTTTTCTCAAGCACTATGGCATATACTTTCCTTGAGAAGCTGGGGAATGCAAACCTCTCAACTATCCCTGTTTTGGGGTAACATACCTATTTTCAGGCCTGATTTACTCCTGCACATGATGTACCCATTTTGGAGGTATTCCCCTATTTTCAGGTTTGATTAAAGTCTTCACACAGTTTTCTCCATCCCCCTCATCACACATACATTTTGAAGCTGTCTAGTATAGAAACAACACTCTACTTGTCCAACATACTAGTGGCACCAATAATTTAAAGAAGGAGGACACATATTTTACATTTTGCTTTTCAGAAGCAAAAATAAATGATCTTGTGTGGTAGAAATTTGCAATACTGTTCATGCATTTTGCATTCTCTTTGATTGTTTGCGTCTTTCGGCTTTTCCCGGTTAGGGGTCGCCACAGCGGAACTCCGGTCCGCTAATCATTGACAGTTGATTTTTACGTACCGGCTTGCCAGGCCTGATGCACAACTTTTAATGAAGGTACGCCCATTCAAGCATGTCTCCACGCAGAAGACGCTCTAGCTGAGAATAGAACCAGACAGCGTCTTACTGTGAGGAGATAATGTGCTTATATTTTCCATCATTTTGTCACTCTGTGTTTTTTCATTGTGTTTCTGAGATGCATTCCACATCCCTACTGGAAGCAGGAAGTTATCTGCTATTTGATATTCAAATGTTATACTGATTAGATGTCCAGATTCTTGGCTGTATGCACCTACTTTTCAAGGGCCTTTGTACCTATTTTTAATGTCTACAGGTTGACGAGTACGGGGAATGTGATACCTCCATAAATGGAGCACATCTACATGTCCCCCTTTTTGAAAATGTGAACAAAAACACTAGTTTGCCACTGAGTTAGTGGTCTAGTTTTCCATGAAACACTGAAGAGGAGTTTTAACCTTGGCATCCCAACAACATCCAGTGCCTTCAGCACTTCCAGCTGGATATCATTCACTTGTGCAACGTTTCTACAGCAAAAAATTCCACAGTGACCTCATCTTCCAAAATGGAGTCATTTCTACTGTTTGCTTGTAGCACTGCCTCCTCTAAGGAAGACATATCTCCTGGATTCTGAAATTATTCAATGTGCTCCTTTGATTTCTTGAAACTGTCCTAAGATGAGGTCAACATCCTCCCACCTTTATTAATAACAACCAAAGGAATATCCTTAGTTTTTGAATATTTTTCCAGAATTGCTTAAAGGCCATCTGAATGTTATTCTTTATAACCATAACAAAGTCCAACTGCATCTAGGCTTTTCTTTGGTGGCTGCTGTAACTGCTGTTTTCCTGACCTGACTTGTCTGTAAATCTAGAGGTCTGTCTGCTAGCATTGAATGAAATGCCTCTTTCTTTAACCCTACAGCTTCCTTCAACTCCAGTATGAATCATGGCTCCTAAGAATACTGACATGGTATGCAGTGAGAACCTTCTAGTCACAGCTCCCTGTCAGTGCCTCATCTATTGAGGACTTGAATGAGGTCCATTCAGAGATTCATCAGGACTAGTGAATGAACCCATGAACTTAAGGTCACTTCTTGTATGAATAAGTAAAAATGCTACTTAGCTATATAGGGAAACTAAGGAACAATATCCAGCAATGCTCAGAATGTATTCTAAATGGACCACTCACTCTAACCCAATAGGCATTGCCAGTATATTAGCAAACTTCACCCCGAAAACATCTATCCAAACGTCATATATCCCAGAATCCTTTATACCCCCTAATATTGCCAAGGAACATGCTATGATGGTATTATCAAAGATCAAAAGTGCTTCCTACATGGGACTTAACAACATACCTGGATATTTATAGCAACAAACATCTCCTCACTGATCCTTTCCTGAAATTGTTTAACCTAAGTTTAGCCACATGATTTTATTTATTTTCCCTTTGTTTTCCAGGTTTGTCTGAAAGAGTTTAGTCAAACAAGCATTTTCAGCCATAGGCCCGGGGGGAAAAGCTCCAGGGTATTCCATATATTCCAAGCATTTGAAAACAAAGGCAACTATTGCAGTTTAAAGGATACCTATGCATTTGTAGATTTATTTATTTATTTATTTATTTGCTGTTGGTTAACCAGGATAGTCCATTGGGCCAAGAGAACCCGTTTTCAATGGAGTCCTGGGGAGAAAAGCTCCATTACAGATTACATATTATAGAGAGTTATATGCAGTTTACATATTAAGAGACTTACATCCAAATTATTGTACATGACATCATGAGGAACAGTGATTACAATGAGTAAAGTTAAGCATTAATACAATCAAATAATAAAACATATTAAAGTTGAAATCAAATAATATCATAGGCACAAGGATAAGGAAGTGAGTAGATAGGTGCATAAGGCTTTCAGGAGGATAGGAACTATTAAGGAATAGGTTACTGTCTGAGGTAGAGAGAGTAAAAGGGGGAGTACAGTAGAGAGTATAGAAAGATTATGTGGGGTAGGAGCAGGAGCATTCCCATGTGGATGATAGGTAGGAGTGGAGTGGAGTGATTTTTTAAAGGTAGGAAGGCTAGTGATGGTACGAATGGAGGGTGGGAGGGAGTTCCATAGGCGTGCTAGTGAATAGGAGAGGAGGTTTTGTCCTTGGGGTCTATAGACTTCTATTATGTTTTGATTAGTAGATCTAAGAAGTCTTTGAGTATGGTGAATTTTAAAGGTAGTGGACAGGGAGGGACAGAGGGATGGTTGAAAAATGAGTTTGTGTGCATGTGTTAGTTGAGTGTAGGAGAGGTAGTTGGTCATTGAGCATTTTATTTATTTATTTTACATTTGTTTACCCTGAATGTCCGACTGGACAAAGTGTCCTTTTTCAGTAGAGGCACGGAGAGAAAAGCTCCACATAAAATAAACTGAAATTTTCACTGATAGTACAATTTTTGTTACACAGTAGGACAAATACTTTCTTTAGATACAGAGAAGTAAAACAAAAGTATCACAATATAATATTTCAGCACAACATTTTAGAGTGGTTATAAGTTGCAGTGCACGGTATAGCAGAAATCCTTAACAAAAATTAGTGTGCAAAGTAAAACAGTAATCTTAGACAGGATTATGATGGAACATGGTCACAGCAGCAGCACAGAGATATTAGGTATTTTGAAGTAATCTGTACCAGATCATGGGACTTATTAGATTAAAGGCTAGTTTTACTTGGGTTGGGTTTGAGCAAGGGCATATCCAGGATTTGTGTAAATGTGTTTTAAGGGTCTCTTTGAACTGTGTAGTATTTGTGGTCATTTTTATATTTAGAGGGAGGGAATTCCAAAGTTTAGCAATGCAGTTAGAATACAGAGCTTTTCCAGCAGTATTGTTAGCTTTTGTAATACTTAATAGGCATTTGTTGTTAGAACGAAGGACAGGGGTTTTGTCTGGATGATAGAGAGGTCGGTGGGCCATGGTAAATTGGTTGTAGGCTAGAAGGTTGGGCAATTCTAACCAGGAGAGTTGTTTAAGAACTGTGCAATGGTAAGATCTAAATGCAGAATCTGTAGTGAACTTTGTAATTTTATTGTAACAGGTGTCAAGCTAGCTTAAGTCCGATTTTTTGATGTTAGTGAGTACAGGTGAAGTGTAGAGAAGTGTAGAGATTAGGTGATTTCTAGCAATTGTGGCTTTTGTGGTATTTGTAAGGAATTTTATGCGCCTATATAGTGATCCCATTTGTATGTAGTTTTTTTCATTGACTGGGCTATGTGTATGTCGAATTTTATGTTGTTATCTATGACTAACCCAAGAAACTTGTTATGGGATACTGGGGAAATGGTTATTGGTTGATCATATAGTAAAGGATAAGGGAGAGTCATTGGCTCTTGTGGGGTGGAAAAGCATAAGTTTAGTTTTATTGGGGTTATAAATAGGTTGAGCATTAGCTAGCCATGACTCAACCTCTAGGAATGACTGCTGGGTATTATGTTGTAATGGTTGGAGTGCGGGAGCAGTGCAAATTAGGGTTGAATCGCTTGTGTACTGGACCAGGGAGGCATGTGAGGTAGCAGTATGGAGGTTGTTAGTAAATAGGGTGAAGAGGATTGGCCCCAGGATGGAACCCTGTGGAACTCCTAGAGTGACTGGCAGGAGAGGGGAGAGGTTTTGTTGCCATGTAACTAATTCCTGATGTCTGGTTAAGTAGTCCTGGAACCAAATTATGGCAGAGTGGCTAAGGTTAAGATTTGAAAGAACTTTTAGAAGTTTGTTATGAGAAACAGTATCTAAAGCCTTAGGTCAAGGAATAAGGATGAAACTAGTTTACCTTCATTTCTAAGGTGATTTACTGTGTTAGTAAAGGCCATCAGAGCAACGGTAGTGCTATATTCTGATCAAAAACTGTATTGAGTATTAGAAAGATGATTGTTGGCTAAGAGATAGTTAGTTGAGAGTGAATACATATCTCTAGGATTATGGATAGGTGGCATAAGATTTCAATGGGATGGTAGTTAGATAGTTCTGTTGAGTAACCATCTTTATGCAATGGGATAATGTGTGTTATTAATGTGTGTTATTTTCCATATGTGTGGCACTTTTTCTTCTGAGATGGAATAATTAGTGAGGATGGAAACAGGGTAGGAAATGGCATTGGCAGAGATTTTTAGGTATTCGACTGATAGTTGATCAGCTGCTAGTGTTGTTGGTTTAAGTTTTTTTAGATATTGTTTTATTGTATCTATGGGGACAGGTTGGAAGGAAAAGGTTTTATTGTCTGGAGTAGTTTATAAGAAGGGTGGAGCAGGTACAGAGCTGTTGTCTGTAAGGGCCAAGATAGTTTCAGTGAAGTATTTGTTGAATTGTGTTTTGATACTTTCTTTTGTATTAGTTGATGGAGAAGATGTGTTAGTTTGGCCTGGCTGTAGAATTTTTTTTTTTATAGCAGACCAGAATTTTTTTGGATCTTTTTGGTATTTAGTTTGGTTGGTGGTGTAATGGTTAATTTTGTCCTGTCTGATTTGTTTTCTTCATTTCAAGAGATGTATTAGAGGGTTTGTCAAATAGACTTAGAAATTCAAAGGAACTGAGGTGAACAAAGAACTATCTAGGGCAGAAAATTTTAATATTGTGTTAATGGGTGGGGTATAAAGCAGATTTGTTCCTGAATTATGGCACATGCTAGTAGTGATGCCTTTCCATAAGTGGACCTACCACAGACCCCAGTAATTATAGACTCATCAGCCTTATGAGTCTGATCTGCAAATCTATGGAGCATGTCATAACTGATCTCATCAATTATGATATTAAAACTCTCATTAAGCTAGAACTTGAAGAGTTCAGCTTCACCAAAGTGAAATCCTGACTATTAAATCAAATTTTTTGAGACAGTCACACAGACAGGATCATGATCAAGCTGTTCACAGATCATACCTTGGCCTAACCAATGCATTTCACACCCTGACCTTATGGGGGCGGTGTACGGCAATGTAAGCAAACTGGCTAAAAGGCAAAACTTACATAGTTCATGTGGCAGCAGTCTTACCTGAAAGTATGAAGGTAATTTTGGAGTTCCTCCTGCTCTGCAATACGATTCCTCCTTTACAACATTTAGTTTTTTGATTTTCCAACTGAAAACCAGGACTTCTGGCTAACTATGTTTGAAAATGACTGTAAATCAGGTGTTATTATCAAGACACTCCTTTCTGGCACCTGCACCCTTCAGAAAGAACTTACCCTTAAAATCTTGTGTAATGAAAATCGGCTCAAATTAAATTTGAAAAAGTATAATATTCTTTCATTTGACAGACAATCACTAGCCTAAATATATAGTATAGACAATGGTTACAATGGTAACCACTGGAATTAGGGTCTATATTAGATGAGCGACCGTTCCAATATTCGAATCATAGATGGTCGACATCATATGATCAAACGTCGGAAAGGTCGAAGGTGAAAGTCAACGGCTTTTCATGCGCAGAATGGTAAATTTTCCCCTTCTGTACTGAAGTGCGTTCTCGAAGTTGGTATATTTAAGTAGCAGGGGATGGGGGGGCTCAGAGCGGCAAGGTAAGTTTTTTTTTTTAATTTTATGATATAGTCGATGTTTCAAACTTATCTCATATGAGTTCGCTCATGTGAGGTTTGAAGTTTTGAAACTTCGACTGTATAATATAGACCCTTGGAAATATCAGGACCCACTTCAGTGAGCCCCATAGCATGCAGACTGAATGCCTGAGAAAATGAACTTACGTATACTAAGTCCAAGATGGCCATTTCTCTGAATAGTCCCTTTTCTCTAAGGTATAGCAATCACAGAGTTGATGAATATAAGTATGTTGGTGTGGGGGGTAAGCCCCTCCTCCCCACACACACACATTGGTGGGTGAAGGAGGCCCATCTGCAAAAAACAGGTTTATAGGAGAAGAGTTTGTTAGTCACTCTTCTGCATTTTCGACTTTTTTTTTTAGTGTGTCAGCACTTAGCATTACAACTGCTGACATTTCAATGGGGAGACGTAGACAACACCCCACTACTAAATAAAAATGCAGTCAGGGACCTGGGTTGAAAGTTCTTTCTCCAGTGGTCATCATGTAGTAACGGTATTCAAAAAATCATTCTACTAATAACTTATGCTATATCATTCTGTTCTAAAGGCATCATCATTCCCTTATATTCAGTATGGGTTAGACCAATTAGAGAGCACAATGTCCCTTTCGGGGTGTACATCATTCAACACATCAAGCAACTAGAGAAGCCCCAGAATTTGTTAACTAAGGATTTCATGTTTAAAGACTTTGAGCTACCAATAGAGGCTACAAGCTCTATCACTTTACTCTGTATTTTATAGACTCCTGAAGGCAAACTGTGGCTAGCCAGCAATGCTATCACAGACCCTGTTATCCTTGATCACCTGCATCTCCATCAGTTTAATAGCTTAACAACTGCCAGAACCAGGGCCTAAGTCTTCACCAGCAGATAATTAGAGTGAGAGAGATAAATTAATTACACAGTACCTTCTCCATCCCTGGAATAAGCTGCACCTGCAGGTTAAACAGTGTGGGGTACATTATCAGCCTTCAACAAGAAACTGAATGAATGGATGGGTACCCTCAAATTTACCTTCGGACTAACTGGCCTAGCCCTATTTGAGAATGGGTGGAAACCCTGAGGATGGCTATTGGCAAGAAGTTGGTATTCACAAGACTGCATTGCCTCAAAAGAGCAAAATGATAGACCACTGCAACAAAGAGTCCTTGGTTAAATAAATCAAAATATATAGCAAACAAACAAACTTCGGACTCAACACGACTATATAAATGAAAAATTGCCTCAAAAGACCTATGAATTCTGTGAACTGTATGACAGATTTTATTTTCCTCGGTTCAAAGATCTAAGTAGAGGTGACTGTGGGCATAAAATTAAGATTTCCTTCTTATTGAAAGAGAAGTTATGGCAAGTCTATATAAGATTTTAAAGGGCAAATATATCACATTGCCATCAAAATACCATATAATCAAACTGATGATTTTCCCAAAAACAACATATGGCTGTGAGAACTGGACTATAGGTAAAGCTTTGTGGTGAAAGATTTGATGCTTTTGAACTGTGGTGTTGGAGATCATTTCTGATAACTCTATGGACTACAAGAAGATTAAATCAGTCAATACTTAAGAAAATAAACATAGATCCTTCACTGGAAGACCTGATAGTAAAACCAAACCTCAAATACTTTGGCACATAATGCAAAGACATGAATCCTTACCTCTCAAACTCTTAGAGTAAAAATCTGGACAAAGTCATAAATAATAGGGGGACAAAGTCCCAAAAATCAGGAGACTTTTTAAATATTTCTCTTATCAACTAGTCGACAGAATAACAGATTTTGCATTAGTATGTGTTTTATGAAATATACAAAGTCTGAGACTTAAATATTTTCTATTAGTTTCTGACTTAAATACGCAATAATTTACCAGAGATTTGCCAGAAAACCACAATTTTATGAGAAACAGACCAAAAATATGAGACAAAAATCTGGACAGCTGAGAGGCATGTATGATTCCCAAAACACTGATGTTGGGAAAGAGTAAAGGCAAGATCAGAAGGGGATGTGACAGATAGTATTACTGAAGTGATGAACATGAATTTGCAAGAATTTACAAATGCAGCTGTTCACAAACAGGCCTGGTGTGCTAAAGTCCTTGAGGTCATAAAGAGTTGTATTTAAGTAAACAGCTAAACAATAACAACAAACTCAGTCACAGTAAGTCTGATCATAAGCCTGTATGAAGCATTTTAAAAAAATCTCAGAAAGATTACAAATAATGTTGCTAAGTTTAAAGAAATATGACTTACAAGTAAGCAATAAAGCACAAGGGGTATATGTACCACAAACTGCAGACCCAGTGAAGTGGATGGGTGAGTGTGCTATCAGGAGAGGGATGTCATTGATGTTCAAAGTGTGTGTGTGTGTGTGTGTGTGTGTGTGTGTGTGTGTGTGTGTGTGTGTGTGTGTGTGTGTGTGTGTGTGTGTGTGTGTGTGCGCATGAGAAAGAGACAGGGAGCTTTCATACCTCTCAAATCCCCCTAGAGTAACAAGTAATAGATGTAATATGGGGGAGCACTAGCCACCAGGTAAACTTATGGAATATTATTTTCAAACCATGTAAAAAGTTAATAAAACAGACTTAAAAGAGAAAAGTATGTATGGGGAGGCACTAGACAGGGACACTCTTGAAAAATACCTTGTTCTGCAGGTTTTGTGGCAGTTAGTATAGCAGGACTACCAAGCATGAAACCCTAATATCTGCCATTGTTGACTGACTGTAATGACCTGTGACTTAGCAGGGCCATGCTCAACACTGCCAAACAAAGCTGGGGGGGATATTAGATGATACCAGGGAGTTTTTCTGCATATTATATTACTCCACTTAAAAAGTTAATACAGCAACAGGGTCTTGCATTTGGATGCATTTACTTAACAATAAAAAGAATGAAACTGTAATATCTGACATTATTAAATGACAGTAATTATTTGTGATTTATGAAGGACAAATTGGGGACAATCTGTAAATTCAGGAGCAAGTAAGGAGTATGGTGGTGTGTCCATGCGTCTGTGTGTGCACATATGTGTGTGTGTGTGTGTGTGTGTGTGTGTGTGTGTGTGTGTGTGTGTGTGTGTGTGTGTGTGTGTGTGTGTGTGTATGTGCATGAATGTGAGTGTGTTTTTGCATGTGTGTATGCATGTGGTGGAATGAATGGGGGTGTCGTTGTTAATGTGATGCATCTGTCACCAGCAGGGGGTACAACAAGGACAAAGGCAAAAATGGGCCTGTTAACGTGAACAGTAATCACCAAGTGACTTAGGGATATACAGATTAGTTGATAATGAGTTCTTTCTTCATTATGGCTAATGTGTCACTGAATCTCTGGTTTCCATGATTATGCTAAAAGGCCCCTTTTTCTATTACTTTACCGCTTATCATTAGGCCTGTCTCTAAATCCTGGTCACTTTTTCTTTTATGCTTTATCAGCTTTCTAGTGCTGCAATAGTGTGTTCAGTTTCCCTGGAAACAGCTTTTACTTCTGGACTCACTTTACTTTCCAGTTTTTTTAAGGTGTTTCATACTTTTCCCGTTAAACTTCCATGGAAGTTGAATGTAAAGTCTTTTCCATTCCAGATCTTTTTTACTGTCGACAGAAAAAAAAACGTCTATCAATAGGATTGTGAAGACTGTGAAGGAGAAGGGAATCCATGACTAAATGTGAGGTCTAGGTGTCCTGAACTGATTTTCTCCAGTATGGCATTATAGATTTGATGTTATCCTTGACCATTTATAAACTTCAGCATAAAACCTGATAAACTGCTACATGTAGTTCATACACTAAGCAGTGTTTACTTACAATAATGTAAATAAGGTGTGTTTGAGAATGATCTGGAAGTCTTATGGATTATTAATGGCAACCTTTGTTAGATGAGAAGCTTGAAGCACTAAGCCACTAGAGATGACCCGAGATGACAAAGAAATGCAGTTACTATGAGACACAGTCAAGAAATGTTAACCAGATTAAGTTACACAGATCAAATCAAATTAGCATACACAGTGAAGAAATGTTAACCAGATTAGGTTACCCAGATCAAATCAAATCAGCATATCCAGACAGCAGGGTAAGCCACTTTAGGTATAATCGACTATAAAGAAAGAGCTTGTGACATTGTTTATTGGCCAAAAATGTCTCAACCATTACAGAAACTGATTCAGAAATGTGATTTCTACAATACTTCTCAGAGTTAGAATCAGCATGAGGAATTACTACCATATGAAAAATGGATGCTTACATGGATCAAAGCTGGAACAGATTTGCTTTAATACAGATATGTTCATTATATCCTGTATGTTGACATACTGTTGATCTGAATATCCAAAAATTTTGGATATATGTGAATTTGCTATTAATAGTGCTGTTACTATACTGAGATCTATTATTCCTAAGCATGGAATACAGGATGAGTTTGTGTCTGATAATGATCGATAATTCATGAGTGAAGACTTCTAGAAGTTTCCTAAACAGTGGGAAAGTAAACATATTATAGCTAGTCCCCAGATATCCATAAAGTTATGAGCAGGCAAATTAACAGAATATCCCAAACAATTAAACATCTCATAAGTAAAAGTTCTGAGTATTCAGACAACGTTACTCCATGTAGAAATTCACCCTTTCAGGGTACAGGAATTTATTTCTAGGGCATTTAATGACAGGGAGCCATCTTATGGCTAAAACCACTGACATCTTACCTTTATTTATATACAAAAGTCAAAGGAATGCTGCTAATTTATTAAATGAGAAGCAACATAAACAAAGGTGCCTTGTTGGAACGTTGAGTCTTCAGAGCGTGAACACTGAAACTCATAACAATTAAGGCTGATGTAGAGCTGTAACAGCGAAGTGTAAAACTCACTGTTACACGTTGAGTTATTTTTTTTTGCAGGGGGTTAAACCCCACTAGCCCCCCCCCCTAATGTGGGGGGCTGCACCGCCCACTCCTCCTAGTTATATCTGCTACCAATAAGAAGGAATAATTCTCTGATATACAGTAATTTTGGATTTAATGCATATTTCTAACAACTGTTCTTAATTCCCCACTGTTTCAAGACTTCTAGTATTGGGTCTTCAGCACATAAACAGAACCCATGTTATTATGATAGATCGGCAGTAAATCTAACAGAACTGTAGGAAGGGTAAAGAGTGAGGATGCATGTGGATTTTTCAGTTTAATGTTCAAAAATAAGAACCACAGTAGGGATGCCCAAATGGGACTGTCAACTAGCCACACAGGAAGAAACCACAATGAACAACCATTTGCTCACGACAATAATGCCTTTATGTTTGTTCAACAAACTTTATGTTGAATAAATATGAAGACATTACTGTCATGAACAGAAAATTGTTCATTGTGGTTTCTTCCATGAGGATGATTGCCGATCCCATTTGGGAAGTGGTTCTTAGTTCTTTTGGATTCCCTTGACTGTTTTTTCTTGGTCTGGCTAATGTTCAAAAGTGTCATATGTCAGATACAGGATTATGTTAAGTAGAGCAACTTATATCTTACTTTGTATGAGGTCCTGATAAGCATATTTACAGAAGAAACAGAAATCATTTGGGAAAGCCACAGAGTGGAAGCATGACATCTATCAACCGGAAATGTCTACTTCTCAAGTTCTGCATAAGAATGATGGTGGTTCACAACCAATGTGCCATTACCATCCCCCAAAGAAATACACACTAACATGGATATACCAAATCAATCAAGGTCGGCATTGAGTTGAGCACTTTTGTCTTTTATTTTTCAAAACTATTACTGCTCATTCATTCACAATTCTTTTAAATACCTTAAACCATTTCCTCCTATTTAAACACTAGTAGATTAAAACTCACTTGGGTTCCCTCATCGTTAAAAGACATCTGGTGTTCAAATAATCATTTAAACCAGGAGAGGAGATGGTTTCAAACCTGAACTTCAACATAATTCTTTAAATTCTAAAAAAAGTAATTAGATCCCCTTCCTGAACAGTTTCTTATATTAGTCTCAAAATAATAAAGTAAACTTTATAAGATTCTTAAATCTCATTGCATGTTTGCTTAAAGCATTATTATGAACTTTGTTTTTAATAACATTATAATCCTCAAACATGTACGCCCAGAAATTTCTGGACTTCATCAATACGAACTTCCTAGACTTAGTCTTTACCAACATGGAACACCTTTTCTTATCACCAACTGTAACTTCCTCACTGGTCAATTCAGATCACATATTGGATACTTTCACCATAAGACTGAAGCTGGTCACATCTTCCAGTACCTCGATATTCACAGATTATGCTAAGACTAATCTAGTAAAGCTAAGTGATTCATAGGGTCATAGGTGTATACAAGGCTAACAAAAATTAGCCGTGCATCCCAAATATGTGGAAAGTTCTGGTACCTTTGATAAGTGTAAGTAGAGGACTGGGAGATGAAGCATTTACAAGTAGGGGCCTGGGAAATGAAAGATTTATAACCAGGGGCCTGGGAGATGAAAGATTTATAGGCTGCCTGTGTCCATTAGAGACATAGATGCCAAACTAGTGATGAATTTCCTGTTCCCATCCAATTGTCCAAGTTACACTTGAATTGGATTAGGGAGGAACTCTGTTTCACATGAATGGGGAGCCTGTTCCTGAGAAGGAGTATCCCTGGGATACATATCTGTCTCTCTAGCTTGTCATATTTCTAACAGAGGCAAGGTTTAATTCTTAAGAATGGGTAGTTCTGGTGCTGCTTGTTTTGTGGATATGCAGCAGGTTTATCAGGGTGGGGCCTGACAATGCCTTGTATGTCATGCAGACATCTCCTCTCAGCCTGTAGGAGACAGAATACAGGGATAAGGCACTGAGACATTCTGGATAGGAAATGTTAACTTATACCCTGTATTCTTTTAGCGAGGAGCTTCTGTGGACATTCCAGTAGTTGGATGTGCCTAGTTAGGTACATACCAAAAGGGTCATTGTACTCAGTGATAGATCTGATGAATGCCAAATACAGTGAAACAATGACTTCCTTGAACTTAGATGCTATACCTTTGTTTATAAGTTGCACAACATAGAATGATTTCCTCACTACCATATACACATGATGGTCAAAGCCCAGATTGCTGTCTACATGTGTCTGTCCCAGAGTCCCTAACCAAATAATGGACTTGATTTTGCTTTTCAACCACAGTTTTCTGCACTTATGTTTATTTTTGGGGTAGATTTGTTATCTTTCCTTAAATGCAATTGAAACTTAGTTGTTAAATCTTTGGAAGCAGGTAAAACTTGTTTGGCAAGGCTGCATTCTAGACCACGTTCCCAGTGGTGGTCTATCCTGTCACTCGTCTTATGTACATTGAGAAGACAATGAGGCTTGGGTGTTCATTTAAGTAGTTTATTGCGTATATACTCATCAGGATGGATGGCAGGAATATTAAACTTAAACAAACTATCTAACTGACTGACTACATACTTGCAAGCTTTCACTCTGGCTGCTCACTCAAAATGGCACTATTGCTTGCACATGCTCAGTACTTATATGCACGTGCCCAGCACTGACTGGAATGCTTCTTAAAGATATATCACACAATCTGACCTGCATATCCCCCACTGTTGTCTTTACCCCTGAGGGCAGACATATCTTGAAGAATGCCCCCCCTCTATGAACAATTGTAAGTGTATGTTTTTACTAGCTTTAACACATTATCCTTGCAGGGCTCATCTGCTTGTAAAGTACTATTTATGAAAAAAAGATGTCTTCATACAAGAAGCAATGTTGAGAGTCCTACTTTTATTTTTAACCACCTTCATGTTGTATCTTTCCACCACTGTATTCATTTGGAGAATGTGGTACTTCAGTAGGGACACTGTTAGTTCTTTCCTGAAGCCATGATATTTTAGACTGGTAAGGTTTTTCATAGAGGTTTAAAATCCATAACATAAACCATAAAAACTATGTGGACTATCTCAAAACCTTTTTCATCTTCTCAGTATCATGAAAGCTGCTAAGAGGCAACATCTGCCTTATGTATATGGATGGTGCAGTGGTTGCGTTGTCACCTCACAGCAAGAGGTTCTCCAGTTTAATTCTTGGCTGGGGTGCAGTCTGCGTGTTGTTCATGTGGGTTTCCTCTGGGTGTTCCAGATTCCTCCCATGTTATAAAGACATGTGTCTGAAGTGTTTCTACCCTGGCCTCTGCTGAAAATTGGCTTTGTTCCAAGTTGACTTTCCCGGTAAAGAAATGTAAAAAAAAAAAAAAAACCCATATATATATATATATATATATATATATATATATATATATATAGCTGCAACAGACCCTATACTTTCTGATGTATTATACATCTGCAAGTTCAATAGTAGCATGAACACCTACTCAGGGGATCTCAGTCTCTTTTGGAACATAAACAGGATATGTTGGAGAGATAGATATATATCAGTATATATGGGCTTCTATGAATCCATCTTTCACTCAACAAAAATCAAAGTATTTTCCTTACTCTAGTCAAACCCAAGTTGGATTAATGGATGGGAAACTACACATTTAACCCCAGCTTAGCATCCATGTTCCTCACGGATAGAGGTAACAAGTAAATGTGGTTATATATCCTTGTTCTGCACACCTCTGGATTATTCATACACAAAACACAAGACCTTTGGGAATATATGGCAATGTTTCTTAAGATCCTAACACATAGATCAATAGCTTAGTAAGTACCTATGACCCTAAGACCAATTTATTCCTAGAAGCTAATCTGAATGTCAAACATACTAAACATCTTAGAATGTTTCAGATATCAAATTCTGTTGCTAAAAGCTGTGAGGTTTATGATGATTTGGTATGGTTATGTGACAATTCCAGGAGTGAGCATCTGGAAATATTAATCAAGCACAGCAATATTATTATCCAGGAAATACAAAAAGAAGTCAATCAACTTTCAGAAGCTATGTTTAAGGACTTGTTATTGCCATCCTTGACAATGAAATATAACAATGTTGTGGGCAATATTAAGAGGTTTTTAAAAGAACAAAAAAATCTGTAAATAAAAAAAGTTTTATAGATATTTTTCTGATTATGGGAAAGGGAATGTCTATCCCTTCAAAGAGAATTAGAATGTTGGGGGTAATGAGTCAATCAATCACAGTAAAGGAGTGTGTGGTCATATTTGCAATATTAAAGAGTGGTACCCAACATTTTGGTTCCATAAGGAGATTGGAACAATTGGATGACAAACAACAGAGGAGTTTCCAAGCAGGTTTAATAAATGAGAACAGCCAATCAAGTTGTGAGCATTTTTTTAGAAGAAAATGTATCAACCACAAGGAAAAGAAGATGCATCTGTAATGGAAGAGGATAGAACAACATACTGAAGCACTGGGTTACAGAAAGAGCTTTGTCCCGTGTTGAATGAAACAAGCCCCTTTTTCATTCAAGATGGGAACAATAACATAATTTGTAGGAACTTTTTTCAAAGAATGAAAACCATCGCAACTGTGAAGAACAATTACAATCTCATGAATAAGAACAGAGCAATGGTAATACTACAAGGTCTAATTTAGATCGACGAAAAATCAAAATGTCGAATGCTCACATGAGTGTAAATGCAGGAATTCGATGGGTGTGGGGGTGCAGCCCCCCACAATAATGATTTTGAATTCCTGAATTTACACTCATGTGAGCATTCGACATATTGTAGTTTTGTCTATATAATATAGACCCATACTACATACTCACAGAATATTATTTTTTACTGAAGCTTCTCAAAATAACCTTAAAAATATAAGGTTAGTTGATTTTGAAATATATAACTTTGTTAATGAATATGTGGAAAGTAAAATTGATTTTAATGAGACAGTTTCATCCTTGATTGTGATTTTAAAGCTGATGGGCATTACAAGGACATTGAACATTACATTGCAAATAATAACAACAATAATAATATTTTTATATATCAAATATTGAAATGGATTTGGAAGTTAATGATGTTGGTAATAGCAGAATGAGCAGGATGTACAATTTGAGTATATATGACTTTAAACCAAAGGAAACAGACGTTCTGCAAAAAGGTTTGAATTGTATACATTCCAGTGAGGCAGTTTAGTTAAATCAATTTGTGATTTCAAATTGTGCACTAGAAGATTAAATGTATGATATGCATTTGTGAATATTGAAAATACACATAGTAATATTCCGTTCAAGAAAATGAGTACATTCTATACAGTATTAGCTCCAGCTCTAGAAATTTTTAAATGTATATGTATACATGACTTTTGATATTTTTTAATGAAATTTCCTACTAATGCATTTTGTAATTTGAATTTTGAAGAAAGAAACATTTTGAAAAACTTAAGTATGAATAAAGAATTAAGATTTATGAGCACTCGTAAGGGAAATGAGTGAGTTGTGATGAATGTAAGTGCATAAAGTATTTTAGCAGATGAAGGAGGAAAGAGCATATTTTAGCTCAGTAAAAGAAAACCATGTACATGCCCTGTGGAAGAAATCATACATTCAGATACTCCTTAAAAGTAGAATTTCTACCGACTTCTCCATCTACTGACCAATTACCATTCTGTCCCCTCTATCTAAGGTGCTAGAAAAATGTATAAAAACCCAACATCTCAGATTCATCATTGAAAACACCCTTTTCCCTATGCAACATGGTTTCCATGTTCATCATTGTACTACCACAGGCCTTCTTAGTTTCATTACCAACACAATTCACAATGTAAATATAGGCAACTTGAAATCTGTAGTACTCCTCAACCTCTCAAAAAACACTTGACACTGACTACTACACTAGGTTGATTCAAAAACTTGTTTTACTGAAACTGTATACATCAGCACTCCTCTGGCTCAAAAGCTACCTATCCAATAGATCACAGATCACAAAATGGAAAATCATTTTTTCTTCCTTGCTCACTATCTCAGTAGGAGTACCACAAGGATCTATTCTGAGTCACCTACTCTTTAACTTATTCACTAACAGCCTACACACAGCCAGTAAACATCACATCATTATGCAATATGTGGATGACTCAACTCCGATCTGCCCATGTAAACGTCCTGATGATCTTCAAAAGCTAACCCAGTCATTTCTGATTTCCATTGAAGCTTTGCTCTTCATCTCTCATCTGGTACTTAATCCCAAAAAATCTAATGTAATCCTGTTTAACCCTAAACATCTCACTAACCATAAATCCATCTTAACGCTAGCCTCCTCAGAAGTAGAGCTAGTATCCAAAACTAACCTGCAAGGAGTCACCATTAATAAACAACTAACATTTGACTATAGTATAAAAGAGGCTTGGCTCACTCTACAGAATATTTCCTTATTTAATAAACTCAGCAAGAAGATACTTTGCCTCAACCTTCCTGCTTCCTGCACTCCGTTAAGCAGCTCCAGTAATGATTGACCTAGAATTCTCACAATCCAGCCTCCTTGAGTAATATTATAATAAATTCATAACATTTGTCAGCAGTTTGCCTTATAAATCACACTACTGTCTTGCTCTTAAGTTAGTAGTAGGCTATCTGCCCTTTTGAGCCTAGCCAGTTACCTCATTTGAGAATCAAACCCTGTACCTTATGTTTGTAATGCAAATACCTTAACCATTATGCCAACCCCTCAATCTTAATGGCTAGAGCTACCCAACTACTTATCCTTCATAAAGTTATTTAACCTCCCCACATAAACACATCTACAAGCTTGACCATTCCCCAGTCTTAAGCAACATTATTCACATTACTCACCAAATAAATAGCGCCATTATCAAACTACTTCTCCAGATTCCCCAGTCTAAGAATTCAGCTGTTGACTCTGTATACTCATCCTGTACATCTAGACTATGGAACTCCTTGCCTCTATTACTTAGAAAAAATGACAATAACAAACTGTTCAACATTAATCTCATCCAACTCTTAATGGGTACATCTTTCTGCTCTTGTTCCACAAGAGGATAACTCTACACTGTCTTCACCTTTCTAGACAGGTTTTCCTCCCCTTCTCTCCTCACTCACATGATATTTCATTAAACTATTACATTTAACTTTTAGCAGACCTTCTTCCTCCATTCTATTTTGCATTTCCATTTTTCTACTCTTACTCTGCACTCTGAATGCTTCCTGGCTACTTTATTCTACACCCCTTTTTACCTCCTCTCCCCTAATCTTTCCCATGCTTTCCTCCCTCCTATTGCTTTCCCAAATCAACTTACTCTAACTCCTCTAGACCTAGACCTTCTGTAAATACCTATGGTCCATACAATCTATCTTGGCTATTACCTGGGATTTCCTCTCCATTGTTCCTAATTATGCTCAGTACTACATTGCAAATACTCTATATGCCATGGTGGTACAGTGGTAGCATTGTTGCCTCACAGCAAGAGGTTCTCCTGTTTGATTCTCGGCTGGAGTACCTTCTGTGTGGAGTCTGTATGTCCTCCCCACGGTCAAGTGGCCTCCGAAAGGCATGCATGAATGGGCATGCCTTCGCTGAAGGTTGGGCATCGGGCTGGCAACTCAGCACCATAAAAATCTACTGCAAATCATTAGCGGACCAGAGTTCCACTGTGTCGGGAAAAGCCGAAAAGACAAACAACAACTACATTGCAAATACTATCATTACTGTGCTCTGATACTGCTAAGTAACTGTATATGAATGTGACCAATTTTTAAAACTGATCTAGTGTATAGTAGTATATGCAAGCTGTTTTCATAAATATTATATACAAAGTGTATATGCAGTCAACCAAAACTGTCACCTGAGGTCTTGGTATGGGAAGTTTTCCTGTTCTGTTAAATTGGTATAATGTTAGTTTATTTTAGTAGTACACCACATTAAGAAATGCTTAACACTTTAATACCTTATTAATATGTATTAATCAAGCAATGTATTTACTTATAATGGAGTTGCTGCTGTCAGGTCTCTAGTTCCATGCCAAATATTAGAGAAATGTCACTGTACAGGATTGCTTATCAGTATTCAGAGGTGTTGTAGTGCTTGAGGTCTCTGAAATGTCATGTCAGATGTGCTCATTTTTTTTTTTTTTTTATTTTTTACTCTTTGAGCAAGTACTGTACAATTAATTGGGTGATGAAGATTTGTTAAGGCTTCTGTTTTTATATGTACTTATATGCTAAATAGGTGAAGCATGAAACAAGGTTGTACTACAATTTAAAATATTTTCTGTAGCATTGTCAGGTGTTACTGCTGGTTGATATGTCAAACAAGACAGAACTTGTAGCTCCTTGTTTGGAAAATGTTTCCTAATTCTTAAATTGTATTATTGGGACCGGATTTCTTCTTGATGACTCATTGAATAATCTGTCCCTGGGTTTCCTACTAGTTTAAATACATTGTAGAAGGTATTGATCATGCATTTTCCTAAGTAGTTAAAGCCATAAGTGTCTTCTTATAGTGTTTATGTTATAGGAATGTTTTGAATATCATTCTGCAGACTTTACTCTCTCATCTAATATAATAAGATTTCAGTAGAATAATTTCCTAATAATATTTTTGTGATCCAACTTTGATCTAACATCTAATAGTTTTGGTTATAATTTTTTGTAGTAATTGTAATGCTGAAAACTCGGTGAGGAGGCCGCCATTAAGTTTGGGGTTTACAGTGTGCCTATTTATTTGGAGGCTAAAATTAGTGCATTCCTATATTTTTGCGTTTATTTGCGTGCTGGGAATAGTTATACAGGTACTAGTGGGGGATTGGTTTGGATAAGGTCTCAGCCTTGATATATTTTATGTTATATAGGAATGCTCACTCATTTATGTTTTTTTCACTGTGTACCTTATAGCTAGGGGTCACGAGATGCTTGGTCCTTTTATAGGGGTCTTTTTGGTGGGGCAGTTTCTCCAGCTACAAATCACTATCAGCGTTGTTGCTTTTTCAGCAATTAATATATTGTTTAGATTAACCTCGAACTGACCCGAGATCAGTTACTCAGTGCATATATGGTCCCTTTTTATACTAAGGGGATATTTTTGGGATCATAAAATTAAGGTATGTTTCGTGACATGACACTCTATGAGGTTTCTGTTTCGTATAAACATTTTTATTGTCTTGTTGCAGTTTTAGACATTTGGATTTGGCTATAGTTCTAATCTCATTTTTCTCTCATAGCTGATTGTTTTCATTACCTTTATGAGAAATAGTATTTTGTCTTACTAACATGTGTCATTTTTATTTATGCAATTGTTATCTTTGAATGGTTTATGCACTATTTGTTTCACAGTTCAAATTCTTAAATGCCGAGCTGGGTTCGAATTCCTAACCCTGATGGGGAGGATAAGCGGTCTAGACCTAAGGGTGATTAGGGGATCTTTTGGGGGTCTATACTTCCCTCAGGTGAGGGGGGGTTCTTTGATTTACCCTCATGTTAGGTTAGTTAATTCAAAGTTCCCAAAAATCCCTTTCCCTTCCGGAACTGTGGAGAGGGGTTTATGCTAGGTTGTTAGGCAGGAAGGGTGTTTCTTTTTAGCGGTTTTTGCCCATATTCTACTAATAGAAGTTTATAAGTTTCAGGTTATGCAATATATTTCCCATGTCTTTTTATTCCTTTTTATACTTCCATACCGCACTTATTATTCCCCACTGAATAGGTAGCTGTATGATTATATGTGATTCTTGGAATGTTAAGGGATTACAGCTGATCAAAAAGAGGAGACTCTTCATGCACATGTGCTTTAAATCAAAAGCTGATATAATTTTAGTTCAGGAAACACATTTGCTCAGCTACCAATGGGAGCACGAAAAAAGGAGGCCGTGGGTGAAAAAGATCATTGACTCCGGAGTTAAATCGAATAGTGCTGGGGTTGCCATAATAATAAAGAAAAAATTCCCTTTTGATATTATTAAATGTGAATCTGACAAGGACGGCAGATGGTGTTTATTTACTACCAAGTTATCCCACATTGATAAACCCATTGTATTCTTGAATATCTATTCTCCTTGTGCTAACCAACAAAATTTCTATATGGTTATTTACAACATTTTCTCCTCCTTCCCCAACCACTATTTTATTATAGGAGGAGATTGGAACTCCGTTCAGAACCCCACTACAGATAGGTCGAATGATAATACAAATTATAATAAACTAGCCGTGTCAGTATTAGCTGAGCTCAAGGAAGATTTCAATTTGCTTGACCCATTTATATCACACAGAAAACCCACTAATAGAGTTAACTTCACTTTTTTCTCCAATTGTCATAAGAGTTGGTCCAGAATTGATTTCTTTCTTCTTTCTTCGATCCTGGCTAACTACCAAATAGAACTACATATTGATAACAGAAATTTATCTGACCACTCGAAGTTATCCCTCTCCCTAGATTACAATCAGAGGTGTAACAGTAGAAATAGTCCATTGTGGTGGAGACTTAATCCTAATCTACTTCAAAAAGAAGGAATTGCTTCGATTATAGAAGATAACTTAAACCAATTTATACAAGCATCAAAAGACCAGGATATTCCTATAGATATATTATGGGCCTCCACAAAGGTAGTAATTAGGGGCATTCTGATAAATAAAGCCTCTTACTTCAAGAAATTATATCGTATAAGGGAGTCTGAAATGAGCAAGAAAATATCAGAATGGGAGAATAAACTGCAGACCAAATATGATAGCGAGATAGAATCACAGTTAGTTAAGATGCAGAAAGATTATTTATCTCTACAGGCAGATAATTTATCAGCTCATGAAACCAAAATGCTGGCCAAATATTCCAATTGGGCTCAATGCCCGTCTAGGTTCTTGGCTAGGCTAATTAATCAGAATAAGCCATCACACATTTTCTCTCAAATTTCTTATCAAGACAAACTCTACCATGATACACAGGATATTATAAAAATCTTTCAAAAAATTTACACTGAGCTCTATAGCTCACCTAATGACCCTATCGATTTTTTCGTGCTATATGATACCCTTAAAGAATTATCTTTCCCAAAACTAAATACGGATCAATTTCACTTGTTAGATAAAGAAATTACTTCTCAGGAGGTCCTGGATGTGATCAATAACCTCAAATTGAATAAGGCCCCGGGTCCTGATGGATTCACAGCAGAATTCTACAAATTATATCCCAACAAGTTCTCACAGGCTTTATATTTGATTTATAATCATATTCTCCACCAGGGTATAAGTGATCCCCATTTCAATGCATCTAAGACTATTCTCATCCCTAAAGGTAAAGCAGATTCTACCAAACCGGAAAATTTTAGACCCATATCCATTATTAATGTAGACTTAAAGATCTTGGCCCAAATTTTTGCCAATAGACTTAAAGTACTGCTACCTAGTATAGTATCTAAAGAACAATCGGGCTTCATTAGAAATAGACAGACCTCGGATCATACTCTAGCTTTAGAAGCTATGATAACTTTCTCATCTTTAGCTAGGTACCCCCTGTACACTCTAGCAATAGATGCTTCTAAGGCCTTCAATAGAATGAGTATGAAATTTTTACTCTCTATTCTACCTCTATTTAACTTTCCTACATCGTTCACAAAATTTATTGAGACCATTTACCACAAAGCCTATACAACACTACATATTAATAATGGTATATCTGAGAGGATTAACATAATTAATGGTACGAGACAAGGTTGCCCTCTCTCTCCTTTATTATTTAATCTATATATAGAGCCTCTCTTCCTTCTTATTAAACAAAAAACTCATCAGATCATCCCCAAGCTATTTAGAACTAGTATCCCCCTCTCGGCATTTGCGGATGATCTAAATATTTACCTCTCTTTACCAAATTCAGACTTAGAGAAAATCATGAAATCCATTAATATCTTCTCTAAATTTGCCAACTACAAAGTTAACAAAAACAAATCTCAAATTTTTCCGGTTAATATCACATCACCACATCCCCTAAATTTTTCCTCTGATGTTATTCCAGTTAATTCAAGTCTTCGTTACCTGGGGGTAACTTTCTCAACTGATCAATCTATTTCGTATCAGGAGAACATTTCTTCTCTTTGGAAGGAGGTGCAATGGGATTTAAAGAGATGGTCTCAACTTAAGCTTCCCTTTCTGGCACGTGCAACTATTATAAAAATGAATATCCTTTCCAGATTCTTGTATATTTTCAACTTGACTAATTCGATTATCCCTCTATACTTTTTCAATAAATTACACTCAACCTTCTCTAAGTTTATTTGGTCTCCTAAATCGGTGAGAATTTCGTACTCTAAACTTACTTACCCGAAGGATTTGGGTGGTATTTCTCTTCCTGACTTCAAACTTTACTATGATATTATTCAAATTAGTAGAATTATTAAGATAGCAAACTATATTAATACCTCAGATGCCTGGCACCCTAACTGGGTATTACTTTACTTCAATTATATTAGAGCCCTTAATTTCAATCCATCCACCTTACCTTTCTTGAGCAAAGTTAGTCTAGACAAATATAAAATCTTTTATGGCCTCAAATATAACGTTATCAGATTTCATAAACTATTGTCTTCGCTAAAACTTTTGCAGGCGTTCATTTCCCTCCAACCAATACATCTAAATCCCAATTTAACTCTAAATGGTAACTTGATAAATCTGGACAATTTCCCCCTTATTAAGGATAAGTGCATGGCAGACTTTTTCCTTAGTCAAACATCTGAAGTTATCCGAGATCAGGCAAACCTTTAATTTATCCAATAAATATACTTTAATAACTAGACAAATCTTTGAACTATTGAATCCATACTATGATCATCCTGACTTATCTAGAGAAAATATCGAAATTGCCAAGGTTTTTTGGAAACTTCTTCTGCTAAAAAAGAAAATGACTTCCAATGTATATAAGTTATTAATCTCTATCAGATCTAACAATTTGCCAGTATTTTCTAAATTCTGGTCAGATAAGGACCAGTATAACTCCGCACTAATGAAAGAGGCTTTCAAATCAAGTATTAAATATATCCCTTTTAAAAAATTATTTTATACGCAACTCATGATCACCAATAATGCGTATTTAACACCTGCAATCATTAATAAAATTCATTCCAACTCGTCTTCTCTGTGTCCATTTTGTAAGGATCAAGTAGCCGATATATATCACATTTTCTGGAGTTGCAAATGTGTGTACAGACTATGGTGTGCCCTTAAAGTTATTCTGGAGAAAATGGGATACGAAAAATCAACACTGTCTTGGCAATTTGCTTTATTACATATCCCTCCTGATAATATTCCTAAAGCTCAGCTCAAGGTGGTGATTTCAATTGTCATATTTATCAAATATTATATCTCATTGCAATGGAAGTGCCAAGCCGCACTAACATGGGAGGGTCTAAAGGAATTAGTAATTAGGCATATTAGAGCACAAAAGTATCTCTTTTATAAAGGTAATCACAAGTTCTGTTCTGAAAATTTTTGGAATGTATTCTTTGATTGTCTTTTAACCTGAAACACTTTTCATTTTTGCATTATATCTCCTTAATGTATTATCTGTTGTATATATTGTGAATGATATGGGCAATGTATAGTTGTATATAGTTTTTGTTGATGTTTGTACAGTGTTCTTCTGTGGTTTGTATTGTTTGTCTATAAGATAATAAAATAAAAAGATTTTCAAAAAAAAAACTGATCTAGTGTAAATCTGCTTTGTCATATGTAATTATGAATAATTATCAATATAATTGTAAATCTCCTGCTCTTGCTACTATTTATTAATAATCTTACTCTGTATTATGTTATCCTACTGGGAAAAATGTTCTAACTTTTTTATCTTTTGTGTAATTTGTCTTTTTCATCTGTTTAAACACCTTTATTAAATTAACAATTAAGACATAGGCACACATGCATTAATAGAAAAAAATCCATAATAACATTTTTCTTTTATATGCATTATCGATTATACATTGCATATGCTGTCTTTCTTTATAACAGCAGTCATTCCATTTGAAATTTCATACATTTATCAATTCCTGCCTTCCCTTAAAACTCATTTGTGTTCCTGAACATTTTTCTGCATGTATTGTTCCCACAAATTACATTTATTTTTATGTAATTTTTCCTTCCCTTTTCTAAAGATTTCTCTTCCAGTTCTTTTATCACTTTTACAATATTCAGTACGTCAAATACAGTTGGTTTAAAGTTTTATTTCCATTCTCTAGTATTTTTTTTTTCTTTTTGGTGATGAATAAAATTAAACATAAAAAGGCCATGTTATGTCTAAACAATTCTGATCCTGTGTCCAGGCTCAAAATAACTATTCCCTAGTTAAAGCCACATGCACCCCTGATGTCTCTGGCAGAATACTCTGTAGGAATTTTTTTAAATCAGCCAATGCATTCCGCTTCCAAAAATCATATTCCCATTTACTTCATTCTTTCCCATCACAAGTCTGACATTTGGTATCTACCTAAGGAAAAATTTGGAGACTGCTTGGGGTATACAAAATACCTTTGCAAGTACTTCTGAGCAAAAATCATAAACCTTCCATACTTTGTTGCATACTTGGGCATCATACATATGTCCTCCCATTGTTCCCTTGTAAACCTTTTCTAACTTTCTCTGTTTGAGTATTACAGTTATCCTACAATAATATATGCCCTACTACTTATCCCTTTTTTAACAGCAGCTTTTGTTCTATCAGAGCAGGTCTTTCCTATAGGACTCCACTATCTCTTTCTCTTTGCCTATACTCTGATATCACTCCCTGGCAGGACAGGCAGTCTTGAAGTCTCGAGCCTGCAGTACAAACTTCTTGGCCTCATCCTGCTCTATTACTGTTCCTTCTCATGTTATTTGCTTCCAATGCTTTAGTTCAATTGCCAGTTTTCTCAAGTAAATTCCAGGCCCGTCTTGTTATTTTCTGTGCCACTATTTGCAGTAATCCTTAATGGCAAAATCTCTTTTCTGTACTCATCTGTTTTGCTTACTTTTTAGAATACTTTCTGTAGTATTCTATATGGTTGTCATTATTCTCCTTAAGCATCTGTATCCAAAATCCTACTCTCTCTCTCCTTACTCTCTCTTCTTATGTTTTGACCTCCATCCTGTTTCATCATCATCATCCCTTTCCACTTTAAATTATAATCTGTTGCTTGTGTTATGTTTCTGAACCTTAACTGTATATAGTTCTATATCCTTTCAAATCAAGTAATCCTAAACTATGTTGTTCTATTGAGATCAGCTTATCCCTCTTAACTCTTCCCCTCCCAGATAAATTCCTTCAACTCTTTATTAATTATTGTCCACAACTTCTCCTCTCCTGATAAAAATATGCCTCACCTGTATATAAAACAAAGAGACTAAAACTATTTTCACTGCTTGCATCTTACTATCCAAATCCATAAGGAAGAGCTTGGGGTTTCTCAGTTTTTGGTTATCTTTTGTTTAGTTTCTTCCCACATATCCTTAGCTTCCATAACAGAAGCCTTTTGATCTATACTCCTAAATACTTCTGTGATGACCTCTCTTTACCCAAAGCCAGTAATCAAGGCTCCTCAATCCTCACTACTGACACCACTGAGAGACGGTCACGAAGAACAGGAATGGATTTACACAGTGTTTTAAGATGCAGCTCTCTGCATCAAGCACAGTTTCCCCCAAGAGCACACAGGGAACATGCTCCAGACCTGGGACTGGAATCTATGTCTCTCCAGACCCCAAACAAGACTCACTTTGTAGCACTGTGTTCCATTTCCAAGTAGCTGACAGACCCACACCTGGGTATTTGATTTTCAGACATACACACTCCTGGGAAAGGCTGGTGCAGATTTATTAGCTGTAGCCCTTCTTCCCAGACTATAAGGTAACCTTGCTACCACCAGTCAACTACTCTCAGGCTCTTGTAAGGGTATCCAATTATACTGAATGCAATCAATACTAATATAAATGGTAGAGTGTAACCAAAGCAGCCAGGTTTTTCAGAGTGGCCAAGGCATCAATAAAATAAGCACACGTACTCTCAAGATGTTAAAAGTATTCTCTAAAAGACCAGCCACAATGAAAGGTATAAAAATATTTAATAATAAATAATAAAATAGAAAGCACGAGAATACTAAATATATAAGTACAATAAACACTAGTTTCAATCACAGCAGAAATAAAAATAACACAGTTGGACAGATTCAAACAAATGCAGAAAAACACTATTCAAATAATCTCACTGTATTTCCTGACTGTCTAAAGAATAACTGTTCCTTAACTTAATTAATACAGCAAGACAAGATTAAATGCAGAAATTCTTGCTTCCACAATCTCTGTACTGTAAAATTGCAGCTAGGCGAGTGGTAGTGTGGAGCCTGTTAATAAAAATACTTAACAGGAGTGGACCCATGATAGAACCTTGTGGAACACCTAGTGGACAGGTAACAGAGAGGATAAATTACATTGCCATTTTACAGCTTGTTGTCTGCCAGATGGGTAATTGTGGAACCATGGGAAGGATGTATAGCTTAAATTAAGGGATGAAAGTTCATTAAGAAGTTTTTGGTGGGAAGACAGTATTGAATGCTTTGGATATGTCTAGGAATATGGAGAAGACTAGATAACCATAATTTCTGTATTAGTTGATGTTTTGTGTGAAGCTTAGGAGAGCTGTAGTGGTATGTGGTGGGGTCAGAGACCATGTTGAGAATTAGTTAGAAGGTTATTTGATAGCAAATAGCTCAGAAATTGGGAATGGGTGCATTTTTCTAAGATTTTTGATAGTGGAGATAAGATTGCTAATGGCCTAAAATTAGAAAGAGCTGTACATGTCCCTCCTTTATGAAGTGGTGTGATGTAAGCTATTTTCCAGATTTTGGGAGCATACTGTTCAATTATGGAGCGATTGATCAAAATGGAGACTGGATAGCAGATAGTGTCAGCAGCTATCTTGAGGTATTCAGAAGGTAAATTATCATCAGCAAGAGAAGTAGGTCTAAGTTTATTGAGTAATTTCTTCATGGTTTTGGTTTGCACAGGTTTGAAGGAGAAGGCATTGAATGTGTCTTTTGTAGTTTTAGGAATGATTAGAGGTGAGTTGTTGTTAGTGTTGGTCAAAGTTAATAAGGAGCTAGTGAAATATGTATTAAGTTGAGTGGTAATACTGTCTACATTGTTTGTAATGGTAGGTGGCAGGGTTATAGATTAACCTGGCTTTAACAGTTGATTTATGGTGGCCTAAAGTTTTTTTGGGGGGGGTCGTCTTTATATTTGTGTTGTGTTGCAACGTAATAGGATATTTTTGCCATTTTTAACCCGTTTCTTGGCTTTATTTCTTAGTTGCCGGTAATTATCTAGAATGATTTTATTTTTGTTGGTCCGGTAGTGTGCCACAAGCTTTATCTCTGGTTTTAAGTAATAGCTTAGTTTCCTTAGTCAGCCAGAGAGCATAGTTTGTCTTAATTCTAACGGTTCTAGGTGGTGCTTGACTGTTGAGTATGTCTAAAAATGTATTATTAAAGTACGACACAACATTATCTACTGGGACTGATATTAGTGGGGTTCAGTCACATTTCTGTAAGGTTGGTACAAATGTTTGAGGTGAGAAATTTTTTCTGTTATGTGTTGTCTGTATGTAGTATTTTTCATTCATAATCATATAAAATAACTAGCTCAAACAGAAGCTGAAAAATCATAAACAGTATTGTTTAACATTAGTTTTAAAACAGATTGATACCTTTTTTCAAAAGTCAGATGATCCGGACTACCAGGCTGATAAAAAAACAGTATTTTAATAAAATGCAGTAGGTTAGCACTTTCAGGTTTAAAAAACCCTTCTTCAGACAACATACAAATACATAAGAATCTCAATGGCAACACTCAGATCTGCTCTGAGTTACAGCACAATGGCACTAAATATACAGACCCAACTGATATTTCCAACATCCTGGCAGATAGGTTCAGTGCTAACTTTACCCCCCTCTCACCCACTAAAGAGCCCATCTCTATACCGGAAGAATGCAAAGTTCCTGTAATCACGGCTGCACAGGTAAAAAACACACTCTCCAAAGCCAAGAACACAGCATCCATGGGATCAGACAATATCCCAGGCTACATTCTACATGAACTACAGAATGAACTGGCACCCCACCTAAGTACCATGTTCAATCATAGCCTCACCTCAGGCTTTGTGCCTGCTGAATGGCGCACAGTAAAGTTAAGCATGAGTTTTCCAACTTAAGGTTAAGCAACCGTATTAATGAAGAGACTTTTAAGTTTATATTGATTGAACATCCTGTTGTTCCACTGTTCAAAGCTTTACCAAAAATGCATAAAGATCCAAGAAACCCACCATTACGTCCAGTTGTATCTGGAAGGGGGTGGGCTACTGAACATGCTTCTATATGGGTAGAGGCTCATCTAAGAAAGTGTTTGGTTTCTGTACCTAGAATATTAAAGGATTTTTTTTGCAATCTTTACACAGTCATTTGTGACCCATTGCTGACTGTATAGATTATTTATTAGTAACCCTGGATATAAAAGTTTGTTCACAGTAATTACAAAAGAATATGGCTTGATGGCCATTGAGGGCTTTTTGCAACAAGTACAAATCTGTTGAATCAAACTGATATTGACAGTGTATGTTTACTGTTAGACTGTGTATTGAGCAGCAGTATTTTTATGTATCATAATTGCTTCTATCATCAGAGCAGGGGGTGGCCATGGGCACCCCCTGTGCAAACTCATATGCCAACATAGTGTTGGCATATTGAGAGGATCAAGCAATATTCAAGGCAAACCATTTATGGAGGGAGTACCTGAGTTACCATGTCCGTTTTGTGGACGGTGTCTTCCTGCTTTGGAGAGGGACACAGGAACAGCTCTATGAGTTTGTTACCTTCCTGGAAAGCACCACTGATTTTTTGAGGTTTAGTATTTCCCTCTCAGATACAACTATAGATTTCTTAGATGTCCGAGTGATGAAAAACACAGAGCAATGGATTGAGACTGTGTTATATAGGAAGGAATGCTGGAGGAATACTCTCCTAGCCTATGATAGTATGCACCCCAGATATAGATTTAACAATATTGTATAGGGACAATTTTTCTGAACATCTAGATTATGTACTAATGATGAGACATATAGAGAGAAGTCTGCAGAATTGATGGTGAATTTAAAAGCAAGGGGATATAATCAGAACATAATACAGTAGGCATTTAATAAAAGTAAAGAAGAGAGGTTGAACAAAGTAAAACCCTGGTTTTCTGGAAATGTACAGGTGCATGACAGGGACACTGATATAAGCAGGCAGCCCCTTCAAGTTACTTTGAATTATAGTAACAATGTGGGGGGCATATGTGACATTATTCGCCAAAACTGGAAAATCTTGTTAACTGATGATAGAGTGAAGGCATTAGTAACTCAGGAACCCACATTTTGTTTCAAACGTAGTAAGAATTTAAAGGACTTGCTCTGTACAGACCAACAGGGGGTTAGGAAACCTGTCATGGGGCGACGAGGGACATTCCCCTGTAGACATTGCAAAGCTTGTCAATATATTAGAGATAGCAACACATTCATCCATCCACTATCTGGAAAGAGCTATTAACTGAAACAATATGCTGACTGTTTGACCAGCAATATTATACACTTGGCTGACTGTATGCAATGTTGTTCATTTTATGTCGGTAAACAAATTGTAGATTGAAAGACAGGGTGTTAAACATATGCCAGCTATATGTACAGCCAATACACATAATGACCTGTATCAGCATGTAAAGCAGTACCCTGGGCATGTATTTTCTTTTATGGTTTTGCAGGTTATTCATCCAACTTGGGGGGGGCTTGAGAAATATAACAGAATGCAGTGAAACTAGATGAATACTCAGTCTGGGTGCTGATAGAGCACCTGGCCTGAATGGTGTCATTCCTATCAAGCTTTTTTTTAAAAAAAGGGCTTTTTACTGAGTCTTTGATTGGCTGTTATGTATTTTAGGGTCTACTTTAGTTCAGGGAACAATCAGATGATCAAACACTGCTAGGTCGAAAACTAAGTGTCGAACCGGCAAAATAGCAAATGGCCAGAACAGCAAATTTTTTCCCTGGGAAAGAAGTCGCTGGGCCGGCTGACCACGTTGTGCCGTTTCTTCCATTGTAGTGCGATCACTGAGTTTGTATATTTAAGTAGGGGTGGTGTGGGGGGGGGTGAAGCCCCAGAGTTTATTTAGTGTTTAGTGTTTTTTTTGTTTTTTTTTGTTTTTTTTGTGGGAACAGCGATTTTTTTTCCCTAGGAAAAAAAATCTCTGTTCTGGTTCTTCGCTGTTTTGAGTTTTCTAGATTTAGGGGTCGATATAACAACATTCGATCATCTGATTGTTTGTTGTTATACTGTAGACCCGTATTTTAAAAGGTGTTCATAACTTTTCCATGTTGTTTGAAGAAGGGTTTTTTAAACCTGAAAGTGCTAACCTACAGCATTTTATTACCTACTGCATTTTATTAAACTATTGTTTTTTTATCAGCCTGGTGGTCTGGATAGTCTGTTTTTGCTGTGGGAATTTGCTGTGAAGCTGGACCTTAAGTGTGAAGTCTACAATTGTCTTTTTTAACTTACAGAAGAGGCAAAGATCTTAAGATACAGCTTTTTGGAGTCAACATATATATCCCTGTACTTACACTTAAATTATTGCTTTTTCAAGGATTCCATATATGGTCCTCAAACATACATGAGGAAACCTGTCATCTGTACCTTGTATACCTCCTGACGCCCTTACATGTATGTATGTGTGTGTGTGTGTGTGTGTGTGTGTGTGTGTGTGTGTGTGTGTGTGCGTGCGTGCGTGCGTGTGTGTGTGTGTGTGTGTGTGTGTGTGTGTGTGTGTGTGTTTGTCCGCACATATATTTTGGTCAAAAGACCAGGGCCATGCTCAAGGTATGCTTTTCGTGCAGTGCGAAAATAGAGCGTTCCACATTTTGACTGTTTGTCACATATTGCTATGGTCTGTGTTCCACACTGGCTTCTTAGCAGGTTGAGACCTATGCCAAGTGCGGACAAACCGGAAAAAAAAGGCTGAAAACACAGGAGAAGAGCAACATCCAAAAATTGTTCTTTTCCTTTAAATTTCTTTTTGCAGGGGTGGCAAGCCCCTTACCCACTGAACTTATATACACCACGTCTGAAATTGCCCTATTGCTGAGAAAAGGGAATATTCTGAGTAATGGAATTTTGGATTTGGTGTATGTAAGTCTGATCATTTGTTCATTCAGTCTTCATATTTCGGGGCTCACTCTACTGGATCCAAACATTTCAAACGGTTACCTTCTTGAACATGTGTAAATATATAATGACGATATCAAACTTTAATCAATAATGTATAATTGCTGCTCTTTAATACTTAAATATATGATTGTACATCTAAGTATGTTTTGCATCACAAACTGTTTTACTTATCTGAATATATATATGTGTGTGTGTGTGTGTGTGTGTGTGTGTGTGTGTGTGTGTGTGTGTGTGTGTGTGTGTGTGTGTGTGTGTGTGTGCGTTTGTGGAGCTTTTCTGTCTCTGGTACTATGCTAAAAAGGGTACTGTTGGTGAGTTAGAATATCCTGTTCAACAAATGTGGATAAGTAACTAAATAAATTATTTTCTTTACAAATAGAATGCTGCAAATGAGGTGCAGGAACAGAATTTTTTCACTGCTGCAGTAGTTGCCCTCTCTCTATGGTTGGGCAAATATAGACATAATATATTTACGTAAGGCAGGCATGGGGTTACCATTGGGTTTAAACCCTGCAAAAATGTTTTCTTCATTTTTTGTATTTATAATGTATAATCTTAAATGTTATTAGCTCTCATTTTCTTTGACTGAATCACAATTGACAGAAAGCATTCTATGCAGCAAGTAAACCATAAGAATATTTTTGCGAGGGGTGCTAAACCCCCCTTCAACCCAATACCCCCTGCAATGTGTACATTAACTCCAAGGTAGCACAACTGAGGGGAAAAGAAAAAAGAACTACACACATTGAATCAGTGATGGTGCACAAACACAAACGTCTAAGGATCTAGGGCTTAGGATGCAACGGCAGCCAAGCCATACATACTCTTTTAGATTCACTTCCCTAATAAGTGCCATGATCAGAAACACCACACACACACACACACACACACACACACACACACACACACACACACACACACACACACACACACACACACACACACACACATGCACACATACATATATAAAACCCTGTAAGTAATGAAATACAACACATATGGTAGAATGAATATGTCATGTACACAGCTAATAGAAAGAATTTTTAATTGAATAACAAATGTATAGAATCACAACTAACTGTAGAAATAATAGCATGCATTGTATGTAGTTACTGAAAATAATGTCAATATTGGTGGTATGAGCTGTGCGTCTGAAGCTCCCTTATGTAGAAGGTAAAAGATATGGCATGTGTCATATATAGTTATAGGATGTCTTTGCCGACATTGGAAGTAGGGATGTGTGGATGGTGAAGCTCCACTCCATGGTATAAGGAAGAAGGAAGAGTTGAACATGAAAGTATGGTGCCACAGGGAGGAGAAGTCTGCCCACTGAAAAAATATAAACAACTGATGAATTGTTGGTGTGTGTGGATATTTGTGACTTGTGGCCAATAGAAAGAAGAATATTGTGCTTAAACTGAAGGTAGAGGGGTGTGCGAGGGTGGGAGAATATATAGTTGATGATTTGTTGTTATATATATTGATATTTGTTTATGATTTGCATTTGGAGTTTGTCTGTCTTCCAGAGGACGAAAATGTTAAGAAAATAGATTCATAGGTTCATAGGTTGGTACTAGGCTATCAGCCCTAGGGCTTGTACAAGCCTAGCCATAACCATTCCCTGGCTATTTCTTCCCACAGTACTTACTTCCCTGGACTCCTGTCTAGCAGGGTGACTGATGTGATCCCTGGGGTGAATTTCCTATCTCCCATCCAATCACCAAGGTTCCTTTTGAAGAGCGCCAAGGAGGTGCTCTGCTTGACATGTATGGGTAGTCTATTCCAGAGTCTGGGGAGTCTCTGGGTCAGGAACCTTTCCCTCCACCATGTTTTGTTCATTGTGATGACAAGGTTTAGATTCCTGCAGTGTGTGTCTCTGAGGGATTGGGATTTCTTTAAGTGGGTTTGACATGGCCTTGTATGAAAAGCAGAGATCGCCTCTGAGTAGACAATATATGACAGGCTATAGGTGGAGTTTTTTAGACGGTCAGCATAGATCATCTGCTTTAGGCCTGTGATTCTTTTAGTGAGGTATTTCTGCAGCCTTTCCAGTTGTTGCAGATGTCTTGAGAGGTAGATCATTTGAAGTGTGGTATCAACAATAAGGAGTCATCTCTTTTGTGATGTTTTCTTGAGAATGTTGCATTAATCGTCATACCTAAAATGCCATCTACTACACACATACATACACAGAAGTACATAAGGATGAGATTTAGAATCAGCCCCCACACACAAAGTAGGCTGTGTGGCTAGGATTATGATCCCTAAAGGGGACTGTATTACGTGCTGAGGTGTAGCATGTGTTACAGCATTCAGAAGTACTAAGCACCTCTGATGATAGGTGTCTGAATATTCTGTCTGGGTGGTGTGTGTGTTTAGGCATCTGTGTGTGTGTGTGTGTGTGTGTGTGTGTGTGTGTGTGTGTGTGTGTGTGTGTGTGTGTGTGTGTGTGTGTGTGTGTGTGTGTGTGTGTGTGTCTATGTATTGCCAAATACATATTTAGTCCCCCAGTTTCAGACGTGTAACAGTTACATTGATTCTATGAATGTTGTGCATTTGTTGTCTCCCTTGGTTTCATGTTTGCATTGTCCAGTACTGTGTCTCCAGGCCTGTGTTTTTTTTGTATTAAAGTATCACAATGAAACAAATACTCATCTCTCCATGTCCCACATATGGTGTTGCATCATGGTTTAACAGTGGTGTGTATTCACTGAAATGGAATGCTAACACTCTGTATTTTCATATTTTATAACATATTTTGGCATACCACTGATTTTAGCAGCTTATCAGATCATCCTACCCCAGCCACTGTCACTTCTTTGTAGATCTGATGCACATCTGTTGAACATTTGACTAGCAAATGTGAAAGGTAGGTAAAGGGAGTTCAGTACACTGGTAGCACTATCTTGCCTTAACAGTTTAGATGGTCATTGCTGCATTATGCAAAATATAATATAAAACTCACGCCATACTTTTGCATACATATTTCACTCCAGCATCTTGACCAGTTTTTAACTTCAGGCTACTGCCATGACTGTAAGCCTTCTTGTTTCTTCCATGTCCCTACTGGCATTTCCTAATGAACTGTAGCTTCAGTGCCTTTAAAGTCAGGAAGGTCTGCAGGGGCTAAGAACCATCATAGCTATCATGAATGTAGGACATTCATATTTTAATTACAAGAGTTTGCGGTGATGCTATGTGACATGCTGTATGTCACATGCTAGCCTTCTAACAATCCGACTCTTATAATAACTGTAGCACATGCAGAGATAAGCAGTGTGCGTTTCAGTGTTTCACTAACGCTTGGCTCACTATAACAGGTGGAAATCCTTATTTGTCACTAGGATGTGATCTGCTGGTATTTTCTAATTGATTCCACCACTACAATCATCTCTTCTGAGGTTTTTAACCTGGGTCACTGGCTGCATAGTCAGGGTCTATGCCAACAGATTCAGCTAAAAAGACATTAGCAAGCTATACATGCTTCCTTCCTTAGCTTGGTACCTCATGATGCTAAAATGTGCAATTTTTCTATTTTAATTCCACGTGTTTTATTGGATTTTCAGTTCATTATACCATATGCTCATATATGGATATCCACCTGTTATAGTGAGTGGAAATGTAGTGAAACACTAAAAAGCAGCCACCATCTTGAGGGATTTCTTTTCTCCCATCCTCTAGTTCCTGGTAACAGGAAAACAAGAGTAATCCTTTCTGGATCATAATAACCCTTTTCTCCAAGAAACGTAATGTGCTGGGGGGGTGCATAATGTTTGATGAAGCTTTTAACACCTAGCAAATAAATGCTACTAGTCAGTTTTCAGGTGTCCCAGAATCTTTCTTATTTTTAAAGTAAACATTTCTGTTTTGAAAATCATATTATCCTATACTCAGTAAATGCTTAGTGAACACTTAGTGTACATTGACACTTATGGCAATCTGTGGCATGAAATCTGCCCATTCATTTATTCTGAATATGCCTGCTAGACTGAGTCTCGAAATATGGAGATCGAATGGCCGAAAGAATGGACTTACATATACCAAGTTCGAGATGCCATTTCTCAGAATATTCCCTTTTCTACGAGGCATGGTGATATATATATATATATATATATATATATATATATATATATATATATATATATATATATATATATATACATATACATATATATATCTGCCCCCTTAATAACAACCCTGCCTTTACCCTCTCACCCATCCCAACCACTAAAATTAAAAAACTGCTACAAAAACTTAAACCTACCACCCCTGCTGCAGACAACTTACCAGCCAATTTTTTTAAAAATAGCAGCTGATCCCCTAGCTTACCGTGTTTCTATCCTTATTAACCGCTCCATTCAGGAAACCTACATCACACAGCTATGGAAAGTATCATATATTATCCCTCTTCACAAAGGTGGAAACTCTTACGAATTCTCTAACTACCGTCCCATAGCCATCCTACCCCCATATCTAAAATCCTTGAAAGGTGTATTCACTCTCAAGTTATGCAATTCCTAAACACTAACAGTCTCCTCTCACCCGCACAATACGGCTTCTGGCAGCACCGTAGCACAACTACCGCTCTCCTCTCTTTTACTAATACAGTCAACCTACACAGAAATAACAACTATGTATCTGCAATATTCTTAGACCTATCTAAGGCTTTTGACATGGTGTCACATACCATACTACTAGACACCATGACCTCCCTATCCTTCGCCCCTCCCACTATATCATGGTTTAAAAGCTACCTATCAGGCAGACAACAATCTGTCCAATGCAAAACAAACTATCTCCCCTACTTCCAACCACTATAGGAGTCCCACAGGTTTCAGTATTGGGCCCTCTACTCTTCTCCATATTTACTAACAACCTTCATACATCCACCCGACATACTACACTTATACAATATGCAGATGCCTCAACATTCATCTGCTCCGCAACATTACTTACAGCCCTACAAAAACTTACTCAGGAATCCTTTACCTCAGTGGAAAGCTGGATTACCCAAATCCAACTCATCCTCAATCCCAACAAGACCAAATTACTGATATTCGCTCCCAACAAAACTAAATCCACCCATCAACCTTTCATAATCACATCCAAATATGGTACTAAGATCTCCCCCACTGACCACACCAAACTCCTTGGTGTAGAAATTGACAATAAACTACTATTTGATGTCCATATATCACAAACAATCAAAAGGTCCACAAAAAATGGGTACACTATACAGACACAAAAAATTCCTATCTGATAAAGCAAGAATTACACTAGCTCAAACACACTTACTGTCCACCCTTATGTATGCCGCACCAATCCTTATCCATACAAGAAAACAAGACCTTGAACGAATCGAGTCATGTTATAATGAAATCGCCAATCGAATTTGCTCTTTTCCTGTGTTTTCAATCTTTTGTTTGTCTTGTTGGCACTCAGCAGTTTGAGTGCTGATATTTCAATAGGTAGCGGGAAACGGTAGTGCAGTGTAATGTATCAGCAGTCGGAATTGGAAGGCCTCACTCTTCACATCTGCTAGGGTAGTATAATGTATCAACAGTCGGAATTGTAAGGCCTCACTCTTCATATCCGCAGAAATACTTCCTCAAATGTCATTCACAGGGCTGTGAAACTGCTACTTATTTAGCAGAAAAAAACAGGAAAACTTTTAGATTGACTCAGAATTACCCTCGCAAATATTCATCCTGCTAAGCTGTGGTCCTTTTGATTATCTTTCCTATGTGTTAGTATATTGTTACAACAATGTAAATGTTTATTTGCACAGCTGCTACTGCTGTGTCTGAGATATGAATGTTTCATCATGCAAGTCATTCAAAGTACAATTTCTTTCATAGAGCTGCCAACCCCCAACACATAGACACAGATCTTAGCTTATGTGCTAGATTTCTGATTTTTATTTCAGTTGGGTTATGTGCCTTCTAGATCATCTGAATCAAACATACCTGTGGTTTTGAAAGGCTTTTTACTAATTGCTTTGTTTGCTACCTAGTAAGATTTGGAAATGAAAGGCACAACAAGATAAAGCATGGCTCATCCACAGAATTTTAACCTCATTGTGTTTCAACAGCTGCAGTTCTAAGGGTGTGATTTTGGTATTACTAATAAACATTATCTTCTACATCCAGACTTGCTGCCTTAGGGAAATTGTCTCATTTCATTTTTTTGTTCTGTCTTGTTTTACAGGTGGCAATACATAGCATGCACACATAAAAAAAACATTTTCTTCAGGAAATGCAATGTACTATATTTATTTTTATTTTGTTTTATTTGTTAAGTAGGTAAACCCACTTGTGTTACCGGCTCTTCATGTGACAGCTCATAAACACATTCTGTTGAGGCTACTTCAACTCACAATAGTAGGAAAATGGAAGCTGACAGACTCAAACCCAAGACTATATATATATATATATATATATATATATATATATATATATATATACATAGAGAGAGAGAGTTATTAGCAGTTTACAGGCTTAACCTTTTATGTTAAATTTCCAGGCAGCTTATATACTCACTCCTATGCATAACTAAGGACATTAACATATTGCTAATATGCCCATCGTAGTACAGAGTATGACCATGTTAACTGTCTTGGTCTCATAGCTGTAGTGATGGACAATCACTGTTAATCTGCTCTGAGAGGCATTATTTTTCAGATTATTGCAGTATCTGCAAGTTCCTAAGTTGTTGCTGGAGTGTTCTGTTAATATGATGAAATGCAGATGTGGCTTATGTCTGCTTGCTATGACACTGTCTTCAAGCCAACCACATTTTAAATGCTAATTCAAGACATGCTGTAGTTACCATATTACAGTGTTTCTTTATGGTGAGCTCTAAGATAAATATTCCACCGTTTCCTTGAGAAGCAGTTTACATGGGCATCTGTTTTTTGTGAACTATCTCCAGTCTGTATAGAGCATTTGTAATGTTGGCTAGAACAGTTTGCTTCCAGAGATCTGTGACTCATTGTAACTAGAAAATATTAAAAAGCCACTGCAGTCCATTTTTAGTATTAATTCTGTTGTGTTTGCATCACATCTTCTGCCCTCTTTATGACCTGGATCATACCTAGAATAAGTATCTTAATTCAACCCATGCACTTGGTTATTAAACAAGCAAACTAAATAAATAATATTATTTTATCACAATCACACTGATTTTTGGAATATCTTAATACCCTTATCACATATGTTGCGTTTGAGTGTCTCTTTGATGTTAATTCGGAACTTTGATTTTGTGCAAACTGTGTGCAAGCCATGGCACTTTTTTGACGTGTACTTGGCAAAGGGTTAGTATGTTATTTATGGATCGAGCATCAAAGCCTGTACAGTACTGGAGGACTTCTGGTTCTGATCATGCCTAATCTCAAAATAACAAATAAAAAACAACTGAACAAATGCTGATGAACCTGCAAAATAGTGAATTATTACAGTGAATGTTTATATTAAGATGAGATGGTGAAAAGTGAGTCCATTGTTTTACTCACCATCACCAACTCTGGTAGTATATTCTATTTGTCGGACATCTTTTGAGTAAGTAGTACTTCCTTAGTGTCAGAACTGAGACTGGTTACCTGTATTTGCAACAGTTTACCCCAGCTACCTTCCAGCCTTTCTCTTGAACTCTTATCTTTCCTGCTTTTTTTATGATAGGTGTAATATACTCAGATCATATTTTCCCTTTTAGGTTCATAGGTGTGTACTAGGCTAATGGCCCTGGAGCCTTTACAAGCCTATCCCAAAGAATTGCCCAGGCACCGTGCCACCCAAAGTTAGTTCACAGTACCCCTATCCAGTAGGGCAACTGGAGTGATCCGTGGGGTGAACTTTCTGTTATAGGTTTATAGGAAAATGTTTTAACCTAGAAACACACACACAGTTGCCAGGGCTGAGATTAGAAACCCTACCATTCAAGTTGTACATACTATAGTGCTATGTACTTATCTTATGCACCACGGAGCTTATGTTTTCCCCAAGCTCTTTGAGGTAATAGTATACAGTCTGACTACAACCCAGGTGTCCCAGGTTCGAATACTCTCCCAGCTGCTGGACAGCCAGGTAGAGTAGGATGAGACTGAAGGGATGACTGGCTCATCCCTCCTAGAGGGAGGCAGGGAGGGGTGATTCTGGTAGTCTGATTGCCACTATTCAAGTGGAGGCTTGCACAGCAATGAAATGGCCAGGACCAGAGACATCTGCCTGGTGATTCCATATTGCTGACAGTAGCCCTTATAACTTGTGAACAGAAGCTTGCACAAGTAAAGAGAGGGTTCAGAATGGCCTGTCATTTTGTGGGTGCTAACAGCAACCAGCAGGGGTGAGCTTAGAGCCATAATAGAAATGCCATAATTGCCAGAATGCCAGCACAAAGCACCTCCAAAACTGGGTGGATGCCCACCCCATCAGCTCTTACACCTGTGCTGGAGATACTCAGTACAGAGGAACAAATGGGCTCAAAACATATCAGAGTGGCTTCATGGTTAACATGCATGAACACTAAAAGGATATAGAAAAAAATTCCTATGTTCCTCCCATTTTCCAATGAGAGTAGCTGATAGTAGTGGTTGGTGGCAGTTGGTACTACCTTATAGTCTGTATAGAAAGGGGGCATAGCTGAAGAACCTGTGCCAACCTTCCCCAGGAGTGTCTGTGTGTCTGTATCTAAATCAAATCTTAAATCTCAAATCTTAAAGTGTGTGTGTGTGTGTGTGTGTGTGTGTGTGTGTGTGCGTGCGTGCGTGCGTGCGTGTGTGTGTGTGTGTGTGTGTGTGTGTGTGTGTGTGTGTGTGTCTGTGTGTGTGTCAGCTACTTGGGCAGGGAAACGAAGCACTGGTTGGAGAGAGAAGGTGCTGGAGGTTTTAGCTTGACCACAAGGCTGAGATCTGTACCCTATAGCTGTGCCAGTGGGGAGTCTTATTAGAGATCTGGAGAGAAAGGGGGAAACCAGCCCCAGACTGTGATCTCTGTGTGCTCTTAAGGGAAATTGTACTTTACTGCGTGTGTACTTGTTATCCTCCCAATGTGGATGCTCCTCACTGGTGCTAGTGGTGAGGATTCAGGTTCCTTGTTTACTGGGCCAGTGCATGGACATCACACTTATATTTTAAACTCTTGTAAACTCTTGCACTTTAGGTAGCAGTTTCTCTTCACCTACAAAGAACAATCAATTCATTCGTTGGCTGGAGAAAACCATGATCTCTGATTTCAAAGTGCTAGGTTTTTATCCCAGTCACTTAATGCTCAGCAGTAAATCACACCTGTGCATGCTACAGAACAACAAAACATTCAGTGATAATCACACCCGTGTATGCCATAGAACAACAAAACACTCAGCAATAATCACACTAATGCACACCATAGAACAACAAAACGCTTAGCAGTAATCACACCCATGCACGCCATAGAATAACAAAATGCTGAACAGTAATCACACCCACGCATGCCATAGAACAACAAAAACAGGGATGCAACCCTTACATCTCTGAAATGGTCACTATCCAAACCTCAGCTCCATCTAGATGTCTTGTCCATGGAGATCACGAACCCAAGGAGAGACAAGGTACATACTTGGTACCGTCCTATACCCACTGAGTGAATTTATTTTTTTAGAATGCAAAAGCAAATCTCAATGTGTAAATTATAAGGAATGAATGCCACATAAGAACAGCCTGCAACCACTGGATATTGTCCAGCTGGATGTCATTGCCCTCCCCCTATTTCTCTGTGTCTTAAGTTGGTATAACTGTTTTTACATCCTGTGTGTTATCTGACTATCTCAAGGATTACTTGCATAAAATTAGACCCTCTTAGTAACAACCTGCATATCATTGCTGGAGCCTTCCTGTGTCCTGACAGAGTGCTCTTCAAACTATCTGGAGATATACAGAGTTGAGTATATTTTTCTGGCACTTCAGAGTTGTGTACTGGTAATTGTTGTTTGACTAATTTTATATCATTGCTGGCTGACGTCAGAGTTGTGCACTGTTATTTTTGCTTCACTGTATAGTTTTGCAGATCTCTGCTGAAGGTGTTGGTTTTCTCATACCCACCCTCCCTATTCCTGTCTTGTTGTTTAAATTTGGAGGCTTTTGCAGTTGCCCGCCCCCACTGTAGATTTGATCTGGGACACTCCCTCAGTCCCATCTCTTTATCTCATTCTACCTAATAGACTCCTTCTGCACTTGTTTTTAGTCATTTGTAATTTAATTGCATTTTTTAAACTGTTTGGTCTAAGATTGCTACATACTCAAGTGTGCTAGCTTGCACTGCATTTGAATTGTTTTTACTGCTATTTTAGCTACTTTTCTGTATATATATATATATATATATATATATATATATATATATATATATATATATATACATATTAAAATAAAATAACCTTTTCTGTAACTAGTGTAGTCCAGATTCAGATATGCGGTATCCAGGACTGTATGTAAGCTTCTGAGCCCCCCCGCCCCAAGCTTTCTGTGTTGGAGGGAAGCCTTCTAGCTTATTAGTGGGAGTGGTAAGCACTAGGTAACCTATCTACCACATAAGGAGTGGTTCTGACCCAGAAATTGTAGTTATTGGCCGTTTGGGCAGTTTTTCCATCTCTCTCAACTTTCTGATTTAAAAGCCCGCATTTGCACTTGTTTCCCCCTTTCCTGTAACTAGTTTAGTCCAGATACAGATTCTTAGTTTTAGCACTTGAATTTGCTTATTCGTGATCAGCATTTGTTCAGAACTTGTTGTAAGCACTAAATAAGTTACTAATTACTACAGCACTCAACCTTCCTCATTACCTACAGGAAAACTTTCCTCACTTGCTTAGAGAAAAACAGCTCTTGTACTCTCTTCCTCATTTATCTAGAAGAAAATAGTTTTTTATTCAGGCATGTCCAATGGTCAGCTCCCAGTGTTCTCTCCTGTCTATCTGAAGAATCTGGGCATCTTGGGGCAATGTAGAAATTGCCTCATATACACAGACAACCCTCTCCTCCTACCACCCAACACTACAACCTGTGAGAGATGCACTTATCTAGCCAAACTAGAGGTAAAGCTCTCTCCAACCAAGACTGAACTTGACAGTCAAGAGGAGAAGGTAAACACTTGCACCACACCACACTCATCACAGTCTCACTAAATCTACACCACCAAAATCCACACATAGAAACACAAAAACATTCACGGAGGCTCTCAATAATAATCTGCTCAAGCAACAGAGACCTGCAAAGCAGAAATGCAAGCAACCTCCACCCCCAACACAACCCAAATGACACATAGCCCGCAGACTCAGTGTGCCACTCAACCACAGCCAATAAGGCAAAACAACGTACCCAATACACTTGTCATAGGTGACTCTATAGTCAGGCACACTGATGTCCCACTCACCAGGCTAAACAAGGAGAAGGTTACTGTCAGCTGCCTGTCAGGTGGCAGGATCCGCCACATAACCCATGCACTCAGGACACTCCACAACAAGTACAAATATGACTCTGTCATTTTCCATGTTGGTGTGAATGACCTGAGACGTACCTCCCTGGACTACATAAAAAGAGACATGGAAGAGCTCTCTGATCTTATAACCCAGGCAGGTATGACCCTAGCCCTGAGTAGCATTCTGCCATCACCCAGAATGATGCCGAAGTACAAGGACAAAATGATTGACTTCAACAATTGGCTAAGCTTCTGGTGCCATTCTAAAGGGATCCAGTATCTGTCTGCCTGGGATGACATGGTCGACAGACCATGATGCTTTGCCAGAGATGGCCTGCACCTGTCACCCCTGGGATTCCGGATACTGGCTAAGGTTCTTGCCTCCCCTATAGTGTCTTTTTTATGCAAGGTTCAAATGACAAATTCACCATCGTAACAGGAACAGACAAGCAAAAACTGAGGGTAATGCTAGAAGTCTAAATCTCAAAATGCACTCACTCGAGGCACTCCTTAAAATGGAGAACATTGATATCTGTGCAGTGACTGAGACCTGGTTTAAGGCTCCAGAGAGCACCCCTGCACCACCAGGCTATAACTCATACCACACTTTTCGGCCATGTAACCTGGACTGGAACACCAAAGGCGGAGGTGTGTCCATATTCATTAAGGATATCCACACCTCCAGGCTAGTTGCTCATCATAATGCAGCCGAGGTTATCCAAGTGCAACTAACTCTGGGCAAAACTGCAATCCAAATTGTGGCTTGTTACAGATCACCCACCAAGCCCCAGGATTCCCACTCCTCTTTTCTTGATGTACTAGAAAATATTAGGGTTCAACCAAACACCCTAATAATGGGTGATTTCAACTACCTCACCATTAACTGGGAAAACTACTCATGTACCAACTCCTTCACTCAATGTTTTCTGGAATTCATAAACTCCAATGCCCTGGATCATCTTATCCAAACCCCCACTGGGGGCAACAATATCCTAGATCTAGTCATTACCAACATGAGTCACCGGTGTTCCACACCTGAAGTCAACGCCTCATTGGTCCGATCTGACCATAAACTAATTACCCTAGATATTCACATACTGCCCCCACCCCCCATTAAGGAAACCATGGTAAAAAGTTTCTCCAAAACCAGCTTCATGCTTCTTAAGACAGAAGTGGTGAACTTCATGACACCCATGCAGATGGACAATACAGTTACGACTACTGAATCCTACACAACTGCACTTTATAAGCACTTACATGAGTGCATGGATCTTGCTATCCCAAACAGAACCAAGACACTATCCTCCAAAAAAGTAAGCCAATCTCGTGGTCCCCTGCCATAAACAAACTGTACAACAGAAGGAAGAAACTGTTGCAAAAGAGAGTAAAATACTATGAGTGGAAGAGCTCCCTGGTCAGCCTCAGTAAGAAGCTACGATCCCTGATAAAATCCTCCAAAGCTAGTTACAAAAACAAAATTGCCACTGATTCTAAAGACAACCACAAAGCATTCTATAGCTATGTCAGGAATTTCAGTGGCAACACTCAGATCTGCTCTGAGTTACAGCACAATGTCACTAAATATACAGACCCAACTGATACTGCCAACATCCTGGCAGATAGGTTCAGTGCTAACTTTACCCACCTCTCACCCATTAAAGAGCCCATCTCTATACCGGAAGAATGCAAAGTTCCTGTAATCACGGCTGCACAGGTAAAAACAACACTCTCCAAAGCCAAGAACACAGCATCCATGGGACCAGACAACATCCCAGGCTGTGTTCTACATGAACTACAGAACGAACTGGCACCCCACCTAAGTACCATGTTCAATCATAGCCTCACCTCAGGCTTTGTGCCTGCTGAATGGTGCACAGCAACAGTTATCCCACTCCACAAGGGGGGAGCCACCATGAACCCCGGGAACTACCACCCCATTAGTCTGACGAGCCTGGTCTGCAAGGCCATGGAACGTATCATCATGGAACTTATAAACAAAGACATTGGTAATCTCCAAACTCTGGACCCCACCCAGTTTGGGTTTGTAAAAGGCAGATCATGTCTCCTAAACCTGATAGACTTCTTTGAAGCAGTCACCAAAGCCATAGACAAGGGTAAGGTGGTTCACACAGCCTATCTAGATCTTGCCAAGGCTTTTGACACCATCCTCCACTCTGGAATTATAGATAAACTCACTAAACTAGGTATAAATCCCTATGTCACAAGATGGGTTGCCAACAGGTTCACTGACAGAACTCACACTGTGAAAGTAGCAGACTCCAAATCCAACTTCAGACCAGTGATAAGTGGAGTACCACAGGGTTCAGTCCTGGGTCCTCACCTGTTTGGTATATACTTCTCTGAAGTACAGACTAACACAGAAGGTCTTGGGCTAACGAAGTTCTCAGATGACTGCAAACTAGGAGCCATAATCGAAACTCCTAACGATGTGGACATCCTACAAAAATGCCTCACTGAGACAGATGCCTGGTGTCAAAGCCATGGCCTCAAGCTCAATGCCAAAAAGTGCATTGTCAACCCCTTTGGTAAAAACTCTGTACCCATGAACTACAACATAGGTGGTAGTATACTTAACACCGAAAGTGTGATAAGAGACCTTGGGACACAGGTGGACAGTAGTCTCTCCTTTGATAATCACATCGCCACAGTAGTCAGGAAATCCTTCTATGTGGAACACCTCATCACAAAAGGTTTCTCATCCAGAAAAAAAGAGGTCATTGTTCCCCTCTATTCATCACTCATTAGACCCATTATAGAATACAACGCCCCTTTTGGTATGTACCTCACAAGACATCTACAACAACAACTGGAAAGGCCGCAGAAATACCTCACAAAGAGGATTACCAGCCTCAAGCAGATGCCCTATGCAGACCGTCTCAAAAAACTCCAGCTTTACTCCGTCGCATATCTACTCAGAGGTGATCTCTGCCTAACACAAAGCTATGTCAAACCCAGAGCTCTTGGACATGCTCCACTTAAAGAAATCCAAATCCCTTCGAGCTACATGCTCTAGGGACCTAAACCTTGTCACCACAATAAACAGAACATGCCGGAGGGTTAGATTCCTGTAACAGAGACTTCCCATACTCTGGAATAAACTACCTATCTATATCAAACAAAGCTCCTCATTAGCACTCTTCAAGAAAAATCTTGATGATTGGATGGGAAATAGGAAATTCCCCCCGGGTATCACCTCTGTGGCTCTGCTTGACAGTGGCACAGGAAAATAATTTTCTTGGGTGGCAAAAGCCAGGGTACCTTTTTGGCTGGGCTTGTATAGGCCCCAGGGGCGATAGCCTAGTACCTACCTATGAACCTACTATAAGGCCCTTCCCAATGGGTGACCAATTTCACTGTGTAATATTACTGTTATCCAAATAGTAAGTGGGACGGACAGCAAAACAATTGGAGTGGCTTGGACAGTATCACCAAATACATGCAAGTACTCCAGAACTTAAATTATCTCTACACAAATCAGCCATAGTTGAAAGGTTTAAAAATATTTAATAATAAATAAAAATACAAAACAAATCACATCAATTCAACACAGTGCTAATCAGGAGTTGAGAAATCACAGAAAACTTTAAAACAATACTGTAGGATAGTCTGTCATAAATATAAAAACCAGCTAGACTATTCTGACTAAATTCCTATCTAACTCTAAGAGAAATCACTGTTCTAAGTAGTACTTACATTTAGAGCAAGCAAGTGCTGGTGAGTGGGGTGTTCTTACTAGATCCCAGACAAGATACACAATGCTCAATCTTTCTCTCTGAGTGGTAGTTGGGTACCCTTGTTGTCTCAAGACAACCTACTGTTGGCATTTTGCCCTTCCTATTTACTGGCTTCCTCACCTTTTGTTCCCCACCTTGCCTCCATGGACATCTATATGCAACATGGCCCCACTGGTTGCATTCAAAACCTTTAACCCTAGGTCCTGGATATGTACCTGGACTAGTGGCTTCCCCTGTTACTGTCAGATTCTGTTGGGGCAGTCTGGGCCGCCCACCATGGGTTCCTTTAGATCCATGAGCAGCACTGGTTATGCCTTTCCTGTGCAGTGATGCCCTGCTTGCTAGGTATAGGCCTCTTTTCTTCCCCAACTCATGTGAAGTAGCACATTGTCTATCAGCTAACCAGATCCTCATGTCCTCAGGCAAAGTGCTAAGGGCTTGTTCCCTCACCAAAAGGTTTGCCAGCTCTTCAAAAGTGGTGACCTGACATCCACTCACCCACCTATGAAAATAAGTTCTTAGTTTGGCAATATATTCGCATACTCCTTCATCTGCCTTGCGTCTGTGCTCACGAAATGTATTCCTATAAGCTTCAGGTGTTAGCTTAAAAAATTCTAGCAGTTCTTAACAGCAGTATAATTAAACATTCACAATCAGGTAGTTTAGGCAACACAGTTACAGCTTTACCATGGAGTTAGGGGGTCAGGAACCGTACTCGGAGCCTTTGGTCAACATCATACTGTTTACATACCCTCTCAAACATATGAATGAAACTATCAAAATTATTCCCCTCTGTAAACTGTGGAAGAAATTTACTGACATTTTGTGCTTCTGGGGTTCCGGTTACTCCCTTCCCCATTACCTCCATGACTCAGGCAAAGAGTCAGCATCTCCTTTTCATGTTGCCTCTGCCTCTCCTTCTCCTCAGCTTCTATTTCCAAATGCCTGGCCTCCAACTCATGTCTTTTTAGCTCCAGATGGATTTTTAAATCCTCTGCAGAAAGGTTGAGCTGTCCATTCTCTGAGTGTTGTACATCTCCACGGCCAGTCTGATCATCCTCCTGGTTGCTATTTTCTGCTGCAGCTGTGACCAAAGCTGCAATCATGTCTGCTTTAGTCAGGTTTTCATATACAAGTCCTTTAGCCTGGCACATCTCAGCCAACTGGTTCCTTGTCAGCCTGCTATACATCTCTGCTGACATGCTTGCCTGCTATCCCTGACTAACTAAGCTAACAAAAGAAATAAAACAATTTTGATCTTAACTCTGAATGTTCACTGCGTGGCTGATTTAGAATACAAAAACACCTTCAGTGATCACTGTACACAAGCTACAGGAATTCACTATTATCACCACTACAAGCCAATTATTATGTGATGTGGCTAACTCACCACTATCAAACAACCAATATTTGATGTGGCTATCCCACCACTGCCAAACAATTAATATGTGGTGTGGATATCCCACCACTGCCAGCCATTTAATATGTGATGCCCATGCACTGGCCCAGTAATCAAGGAGCCATCCTCACCACTAGCACCAGTGAAGGGCATGCACATTGGGGGATTTCAAGTACACACACAATAAAGTACAATTTCCCTTAAGAGCACACAGAGATCACATTCAGTCTGGGGCTGGTTTCTCTCTTTCTCTCCAGATCCCCAATAAGACTCCCCACTGGCACAGCTATAGGGTACAGATCTCAGCCTAGTGGTCAAGCTAAAATCTCCAGCACTCTCTCTGTCCAACCAATGCTTCATGTGCCTGCCCAAGTAGCTGACACACACACATTTTAAGAGTTGATTTAGATACAGACACACAGACACTCCTGGGGAAAGCTGGCACAGGTTCTCCAGCTATGCCCCCTTTCTGCCCAAACTATAAGGCAGTATCAACTACCACCCACCACTAATATCAGCTACTATAAGGCCCTTCCCAAAGTGTAATATTACTGTTATCCAAATAGTAAGTGTGACGAACAGCAAGACTATTGCAGTGGCTTGGACAGTATCATCAAATGCATGCAAGTACTCTAGAGCTTAAATTATCTCTACACAAAACAGCCAGGGTTGAAAGGTTTAAAAATACTTGATAATAAATAAAAACACAAGACAAATCTCATCAATTCAATACAGTGCTAATCAAGAGTTCAGAAATCATAGGAAACTTTAAAACAATATTTTAGGATAGTCTGTCATAAATATAGAAAATAGCTAGACTAATCTGGCTAAATTCCTATCTAACTCTAAGATAAATCACTGTTCTAAATACTACTTACATTCAGAGCAAGCAAGTGCTGGCGAGTGGATGTTCTTACTAGATCCAAGACAAATACAAAATGCTCCATCTTTCTCTCTGAGAAAGTCTTAAATTGATAATACCCAGTACTACTGATTCATTTTACATTACATCATTTTTATCACTTCTCCTTTAGTTCCCAGGCTAACAAAAACTCAGAATGTACATTTCTTTGTAAGCTGCACCTGGCCAGGAAGCCACAGCAATAAAAGATACTTTTGCATGTAAAATCTAGTAATTATGTCTGTCTTAAACAATAGAAAGAATTTGCTAGCCCAGACATCCTGTCTCCGAACTTGAGATAAAACACAGTTGTGATTCATTACTTAACAGCTTTCTTCCAGCAGGTTGCACCGTGGTTACATTTTTGAAGTTCAGTACAGCATATAGTTTAATCATAACATATAGCTCACTTTACATTTGTAAAACAAGCCTATGGATTACATTAATATTTACAATGACAAAGAATTATCTACAAAATTCTATCTATCTAGGCTGGCAGCCTTTCAGTTTATCACACTAAGAACCAGTCTTCTTTATGCATGATGACAGAGGGGATCAGGAGCTTGGGTAAGAGATAGGTGCAGAGGCAGCAGAGGTTGTACCAGACTGTGGTGGGTTAGCACGACTTATGTCCTAGGACAGGGAGCCCAATTTACTAGTCAGTTTATGTTCCCATCCTCACCTAAGGTCAAGCACTTTTGATAATGACTGAAAGGATGAAATCATGTATAGATGAAGTGGAAATGGTATTCCTTCATGGGGTTGGAAAGCTCACCGATTATGGAAGAATAAGGATTGAAAAGACTCAGTTAGGACAATGTACCCTCTAGGCACCTTCCATGGAGGTATACTAGGTACGGCCCCACTGGGAGAAGGCCCCTTAGCAGATCCAGGACATACTGTCAGCTGGCTGAGAATACCTTGGCACTCCACAAGATGTTCTGGAGACTGTTGATGAGTAAGGGGAAAGTCCAGTCTCCCATTGTAATCTTCACATCGTAAGTAGTTCAGAAAATAGTAACCTTCTACGAACCTATGACCCTGTAAATGCATGGATAGACTATACAGATTTTGTCTTTATGTCTCTTAATACGTGGAAATATCATTTTTAAAACTGTTATTACTTGGAGAGCAAATACCAACACCACATTTGCATAAAAACTCAGACATTTGGCTTTCTCCCTTCTTTGGTGAATTTGGAGAAAATACCATTTTTGAAATACCGTCATCAGATTGGTCTGAGGGAACTACTTGTGTTTTTAGTGTATTGACTAAAACTTTGCACACCCTTTTCTAGGTGTGGCAATTTTATGTTAATTGAATTCTGGTACACTACATCTACAGTCTTCCTGTTAAATACTACTTTGGTGATGTAATCAAACAAATCTATTCATCTTGCTAGATATGACCTTCCATTGGTAAATCTATGTTGCATTCCCTTCTGTGACCCACTAACGTTTATATAGCCAATAATTATGTTCTTTATAAGCTCACAGAAAGGACATTCTATCCAAACAAGAACCATTGCCCACCTCTATTCATTAAGACACAAAGCTGTAATTATACAATAAAACATAACATAATGTTTCTCTCTCTCTCTCTCACACACTTTTTACTGCTCAGCAGGGTAACAGTTTTCTGCTTTTTAGTTAATTCACACGGGCATACAGATTTTATAAGGAGCGATGAGGTGCACTCAGCAAAGTTAAAAGGGCACACGTAAGAATTCTAAATCCATTCATACAGTCAGACTGTTTTACAGTATTCAGTAGTGAAAGGGGGAGCTATGACTGAATGTTCATGAACATGAAAGTATTTACAGTTTTAAAGTAAAAGACCACAACATTTTTAACATCCAATGTATGGGTGTTGTAACTTAAAATTATGGCTTTGGAGAAATCCCCCTCATTAACCTCTTTAGTACCTCTTTTTTATTTATTTATTTACATTTGTCTACCAGGAAATTCCAACTGGACACAGGTCCTTTTTCTGCGAAGGCTTGGGGAGAAAAGCTCCACAGAACAATAAATGAGCAGCAGAGTACATGAACAATTGAATATACATACAACAGCAAATAATACATACTGCAGCAAACATTGGGAATACATACAATATGAAACATATGAATGAACAGATATACCAATATCTAGCTAGAGGCTAGGAATAAAGGTAGGATGTATATACAGATAGTACTAAGCTCAAACGGATACTGTTCTAAACTCATATACCTAAATCCTATATACATATATTGCACTAAATTCAAACAGATATAAAGCAGATGCTCCACACAAAGATGGAACAAGCTAGAAGGGCTAATGGGATGGAAGGGGAAGACAGAGGAGTAAGAGAGGGGACTGAGTGAGTAGTATATGTGGTAGTGAGAGGAAGCTAGGTGTAAGTCAGTTGGATATGTATTTGGAGTTGAGATGAAGTGAGGCAGTTAAGCATATTATATCAGGTCTGAGAGATTGCGTGAGGAGAGCCAAAGCCTGCAGAGGAAGGAATGCAAGGATTAGATGGTGTGAGACAGGGTGGCTAGGGGAGGGGAGAGGAAGGGGAGGTAAAAAAGAGGGTTACTAGTCGGGATTGGTGCATGGGCATAACCAGAGACTTTTTAAGTTAGTTTTTAGTGCAGTCTTGAAGTGATTGCAAAGTAGTGTGGTTATAGAGGGGGGAAGATTGTTCCATAATCTGGATATGATACAGGAGAATAGTGCTTTTCCTGCTGAGTTCTTGGGTTTGGTCAGTAGAAGCAGATTTGTGCTGCTGGAGTGTAGTGGTCTAGTGGAGCAGTAGGGCTGGAGAAGGTTTAGAAGGGATGGGACTTTAAGAGGATGGTTTACTAACTTGTGGGTGAGAGAGAGTTAATCCAGGTGAAGAAGTTGAGGGAGTTCAAGCCAGTCAAGTTCTCTAAGTGAGATACAGTGGTGGCCGCAATAAGATGCACCAGTGGCAAACTTAGCAATTTTATTGTAGCAAGCCTCGAGCTTGTTTAGGTCTGTTTGTCTAAGGTAGGTAAGTATAGGAGAGGTGTAGATTAAAGTGAAGATTAGGTGGGAATTGGCAGCAGAAATTCTGTCTATCTTGGTGAGGAATTGTTTGTTTCTGTACAATGCACCTAGTTTTTTTGTGAATCTTTTTTATAGTAAAAGAAATGTGAGTGTCAAATCTGAGATTGTTATCAGTCTGATCATCAAGTAGTTTGGTGTGTTCTGTTGGGAAGATGACAGTATTGTCTTTGGCTAGAATATTAAAGTGGAGGATAATTGGGTTAGATTTAGTGGGTTGGAAGATAAGGAATTTAGTCTTGCTCGGGTTGAATAATAACTGGGCATTAGATAGTCAGTTTTCTACAGATGAAAAGGTGTCCTGTGTGATCTTGTGAAGTTCAGGTATAGTTGGGCCTGAGCAGATGAGAGTGGAGTCATCTACATACTGTATAAGAGAAGCATGCTTGGTGGCTGTGAATAGATCATTGGTGAAGAGTGAGAATAGTAGAGGACCAAGGATGGATACTTGGAAAACACAGAGTGTTACAGGAAGTCGAGAAGATAGGTCATTATGCCAGACAACTGATTGTTGGCAGTAAGTTAGATAGCTATGAAACCAATCAGTAGCTGATTGGGAAAAGGATAGGTTAGTGAGAACAGAGATTAGAAGTTTGTGTGAGACCATGTCAAAAGCCTTGGATAGATCCAAAAATATACCAGAGGAGAACAGGCCATTATTTGTATGATGAAGGATAGCATTAGTGAAAGAGAGCAAGGCTATAGTAGTGCTGTGGTATGTCCTGAAGCTATGCTGGGTGCTGGAGAGGAGGTTATTAACTAAGAGGTAGTCTAAGACTTGAGAATGGATTAATTTCTAAAGTATCTTGGAAAGTGGAGAAAGGATAGGTATGGGGTGGTAATTGGAAAGTTCAGTGGAGGAGCCACCTTTATGGAGGTGAATTATATGGGATATTTTCCACAGTGTGGGGACATAGCTTTCTGATAAGGACTGATTAATTAAGATAGGCACTGGATAAGCTAAGGCTTCTATTGCTGCTATTTTTAGGTATTCAGAGGGGAGATTGTCAGCTGCAAGTTTTGTAGACTTAAGTTTCAATAGAAGTTTTTTATATAGGAGGTAGGTACTGATGAAAAAGAAAAGACTGTGGGCAGAGTATTTGGTTTTCATGTAGGGATGGTGGGTAGAGGGCTGTGTTCTTTAGTCAAAGACAGAATGGTTTCAGTACAGTGTTTATTGAATGAGTCAGCAATACTGGTGGAGTAAGGGGGTGTGGTAGCTGAGGGGGCGCCTACTTTACCTGGCTGGAGAATAGAGTTTATTGTGGACCGGAACTGCTTAGGGTTGTGATGGGAGGAGTTTAGGGCAGACTGATAATACTGGGTTTTATCTTCTTTTATTTGCTTTTTGACCTTATTGCACAAATCTAGGAATGACTGTCTAAAGAATAGGGTTTTTGTTAAGCACCAGTGCTCCCAGGCCTTATCTCTGGTTTTCATTAGTGCCTTTTTTAGTACCAAAACTGTTGGGATGTTTCAGTAGAGGTTTAAAATAAGTACCTTCTTCATTTAAAACCTCAGTGGCACAAGTTATAATCAGAGGGGTAGCACTGTTCTTCAAACATTTCCTTAAAAATCTCAAGTTCCCTACAGAATTGTTCATCATTCAAAACTAGTCTTGAGAGTCAAATTATCTGGTCTTTTAGGACATTTTTTTCTTTTGCCAATAGGGATGGGCACTATAGTAATGTAAAAAAATCATTAGAGTGAGTGGCTTACCTGTGGATATTAGATTCATAACATTAACTCTCACAGTTCTTAGAAACTGTGACTTCGATGAAATTAACTTGCGCTCTGCTAACATCTCCATAAATTGTAAAAAGTCGGTAGTAGTGTTGTATATATTTCATGAAATCTGTAACTATATTACCAGTCCATATTAAAATATGTCATCCAGGTATAGTAAATATTTAGCACTGTCTGGGCAATAAATAGAATTCAAAAAATTATGCATTTCTTGACATTGAGTTTCAGACTGTGGTTGTGACATCACCTTTTTTCGGATTCAGCCCTTCTTAGAGGATATTTGCATCTTGGGTGGATTCTATGATTTCACATAGTTTGCATCACATAGTTTGCAATCATGAGCAAACTTGGACAGCCAGAGGCCCTTGATTTTGGCATAACACCAACATGGACTATGACAGAGTCATACAGGTACCTGCAATCCAATGTCCTGAGTGCATTCGTGATTTGGTTGAACTTGGCCCCTGACAGACAGCTGACAGTGACTCTCTTTTTACTTAGCCTGGTGAGTGGGACATCTGTAGGTCTCATAATGGAGTCTGCAATGACCAAAATGTTTGGTTGTATGGTGGGCTTAGAAGCTGAAACATTGTGAGATGTGACAGTATGTGTCTGGTTTGGTGCTGTTTTTGTTGAGTACTCCAGGGGTTGCTGAGGACACTGTCTTAGAGTGCAGTGTCTAGGAAGTCTTTGTGGTTTTGGGACAATGCATTTAAGAGTCTCAGCATATGTGTGTCTATGTGTCTGGTCCTTAGTATGTGAGGTGGGTATAGTGTGTGTTTGTGTTACTGACCACCTGTTTTATCTTATAGGTGCTTGTATGTGAGAGATTTGCCTCCAGTGACATTGCATAACCACATTTCACACATATTGTATCAGTGTTTTTGAGAATGATTTGATTGTCAGTATACATGATGCAATTGCTGAATTGCCTCAGGACACCCATATCCACCAGCCTAGCTGCAGAGATAGCTGTGAAGTGCAAGTCCATGGCTATGGATTCTTATTACATATTCTACAGGGGATGGTTTTGAAGAGTTTTTACAGCTGGATAGCTTTATTGCTCTAGGAATGTAGATTGCTATCAAGACTGCCTAAGGCCAAGCTTGAGGTGTGGATGGTTCTCAGTGTGCAAAGTAGCTACTCTCTGTGTAACTATATACTGACAAATTTTCAGGGGCAGTTTTATAGGGAAAATGTCAATTCTAGTTGCCTGTGCCTACATGGGGCACTTCAAAATGCCACTACATGATGACTAACAATACACACAAACAACACTTTATATAGTCGTAGGAAGTCTAAAAAAAAAGCCTAGCCCTCAGCAAATCACAGTGACAGAAAATCCTAGTTCAGAAGGGACTTTGTTACCCTTTCCTGCCACAAGACAGCAGACCAAAGTTGTCTTAATGTACAAAGACTGCCTTGATGCCCAAAAAGCTGAAACTAGCTTAGTTGCAACTAGTAAACCAAGCAGAAGTACAGGAATAAACAGTAACAACTAAAGCACTACAATGGGGCAAGAAACATAGCAAATAGGCACAGATATCAGAGTAGCACATGTAATAAACAACATACAGTGCAATTAAGAACTATCATTTTAAATATTCAAATCTGGATGCATCTGGATTCAGCACAACAGTCAAATGTAATGATAATAGCAAATAAACTTTAAAATGTAAAATTCAAGTGTAAAAATAAACAAATATCACAGCAGCCGTAGTATAAATCGATTCAGAGTGCATATCAGCACTTAATATGATGTTAACAAGTAGGATCAATCACTTTCACCAATATACTGTCTCAGTCAATGCAAAGTAAAGCCACCTTATTGACTGTATGCATCTCAGATATCTAATTATGATAATAATAATAATGGTCACAGTAAAATATTTCAACTTGATTCAACTTAAAAACACACTCTAGCCATCCTGTGATGTCAAATAAAGAACTGTTCAACTGAGATCAAATGACAACAGGTCAGTCACTTTCATCCAAAGACTGCTTCTCTGTCTACCAGTTATAGGTTCTTTACTGACTATATACTAATCAGGTCTCCTTGTGATCAAATAAATAACAGTGACCACAGAAATGTATTTCAGTTTGCTTCTGTCAATCATATATAGTGCCACCTATTTGAACCCATCCACTCACAAGCCACTTTATTCACTGTGTACACTTCCAATATTTGATTGTGATCAAAATGATGAATAAATAAGTAGATAATGGCCATAGTAACTCATTTCAGCTCATTGCTGTGAGGTACATGCAGACTAGTCTAATTATTGCATCCCAAACATGCAGATGTGTGCACCATGTATAGTAGAGAGATATGCTGCAATACTTTTTACATAGTTTTAGAAACTATGTACATATTTACAATTGTTTTGAGAGGTACACTGACTCTTGAGTGAGATGTCTATAGGGAGTAGATTCTATGGTTATTTTTGCACATAAAAACACTTAATGTAGTTTGAGAATTCTAGAAGCAACAGAATAGTTTAGAGGTGTAGAGATTCTGGAGAAAGGTAACACTAGTATGCTGTATAAGTTACCCATTGTCCCTAAAACACAAGCATCCTGATTCATTATGTAGATATGTATGTGGTCAGAGAGTGCTTGTTTGAATCCTATTACAGTAGTCTTAGATTTCACTTCTGTTGTAAGTTTATTCCACAGAATAGGGCTCAGTTTAGAAAAAGCTCACTTTCTGATGACAGTTTTAAAAGGGGGTCTGTAGTATAGGGAGAGTGTGTCCTTGGTTATTGTTCCCTAACTGGCAGTTTTACTCTCAGGGATGAGCAATAACTTTCATTTAATACTTGAATATGAATGTTTCTAGTAAGTAAGCAGATTTTGTTGTGATAGGTCACCAGTTGAGTTTCTTTAGTGTATCACAGTGGTGTGCTTGGGATTCTGCCATCAAATCAAATCTGCACATTTTGATTTCTGCTGTTTGGAATCTTTGGGTATTGTATATTCAGTTGAAGGCTAGAAGTGGAAATCCATGTTTGAGTCTGGGAACAAGAACATTTTTGGCAAGGGTTTGCCAAATTTCTGGGGAAAGCAAATTAGAGATTTTTAGCAGAGTTTAAGTTGAGAAATGACTTTAGTTACAAAATATATCAATATGTAATGAGGAGGGCAGAAATGGGTCAAGAGTGAGGCCAACGTATTCATATTCTGAGACTTGTGGAATAATATTGTTGTGAAAGTCATGAATGCTTAGTTTGCAAATAACATAATTATCATATATTTTCCTGACGTTTTAATCAGATGATGCTAACATACTGCAGTATCCTATATGGTTAGGAAGAAAAAGTTATTTGATAACAGGGAACAGAGGGCAGTAATCACAGAGAAGATTTCATAGGTGAAGGGGGTGACATAATGTATCCTACAGGGGATGGGCTTGAGTCTAGATCTATTTAATATGCTAACCTCTGACCTCAGCTAAGACATGGAAAACTGTATCAGTCTCTTTTCAGGCAATAACATGGATGGGAGAGGGAGCAAGAAAAGAGTTGGGGGCAAGTCCGAAGGTCTTAAGGAGAATGGGGACATGGTTTTAACTCACATGTGTATGGTGCTACACTTAGAAAATGACCACCTAGAAGGAGATTATGCAAGCAGAAGTGTCAGTCTAAAAATCCAGATCAAGAATAGGATGGTGGTAGAGAGGTTCTGTCAAGGAAGATCTGGACCACCAAGCTCAATGAGAAGTTGCTGTCAAGGACAATCTAGATACTCAGGCATAATGCAAAGGGACAGCAGAAAAGGCAAATTAAATGCTGGAGCAAATGTCCAAGGTCAGAATCCACTAGAGTGTCAATGTCCCATTAACTGTCATTAGTTAGGCTGCAGCTGGAGTATTGTGAATAGTTTTGGAGACCACATTACAAACCACTGACCAAAAACCTATCTTTTCCCTCAAACCTATCAAATCTGCTGGTCATGGTCTGCACTCATACCATGTTGCTAAGGCGTGGAACTCCTTATGTCTGTCCATCAGGTCAATACCCTTCCTCTAGTCCTTTAAAACCATTCTGAATGACTTCCTAGTTAAAGTCTGGCTCTTTTTTGCTCAACCCCAGGGTAAATCATATCCTTAAATATGGGCAAGTACCTATCCATACAGTATACCTCCTTACCCCCATCTTTTCTCACTTCTTAACTTCAATCACTTTCTCTCTCTGATGCTTTAAATATGCCATAACCTTGTTTTTTCTGTCACTTCACATTGTAATTCCTGTTTGTATTATATTAACTTTCATTTAATTTCTTTAAACTGACTAAAATTTCTCTCGGTATTAAATTATTGTCATGCAAGTTGTATCTATTTTAACCAATGTTCACATTATGTTCAGTTTGATATAATTATTTAAACTGTAGATGTTTTTGTATTATTTTTGAAGC